>NW_010229094.1:0-4626 GCF_000690775.1 Eurypyga helias
GGTTGGAAAGGACCTTTAAAGATCCATCTAGTCCAACCCTGACATCTAGTTAATGTAAGTTATTCTATCTTACAACTTAGTTAAAATTGCAGAAGGATTACAGCAGGTGGAATTTACACCCTGTGTTTGAAACACGGCCAAAACACAGGATTAACACCAGTCCTCACTAACAGCACCACATTCATGGCAAACACTGGCAGTTCAAATACAAGTCGTAAGACTGATCGAAAAGGGATCAAATGCAAGAGGTGCACAGGCGTTCCTAGCCTTTTATCTTCCGGCTGAAGAAAATGACTCGAAAGCTGCGCACAGAGAAGACTCCCAGGGCAGGATTCAAGCACCTAAGCAGACACGTAGGGAGGTCTAAGATGCCATCGCGCCCTTCCTGACCTCCAGAAAGGTACAGCTATCTCAGTTCTGCACTATATCTACTTTGGGTGCCTCCAAAATACCAATATACATCTCCATTTAGGTAACTGAATTGAGATCAACTTATATACCAATACCCAATATTAAAGGCTCCAATACCCACATTATAGGTGCCTTGAACATGAGACCTAGAAGTAAAGGCCAAGCACGTCCTGAATTAGACAGATCAGAACAGACAGCTGTATACAGAAATATGCCAAAGTTCCAAGAAAAAATAATTGACTTGAAAAGGAGCTTGAAAAACCTGTGTGCCAATCTGACCTCTGCATAAGAGGAATGAAACAAGTACTGTTCTAAACAGAGTAAACACCTCTAAGTCACAGCATCCTGAGCTTAGAGACACAACAGAACAAGTTCTAAGTCATCTCTGAAACAGCGTTAGGGTCTTCACAATATTCCCTCTGAACATTTGGTTATATTCTAACCTACAAAAGGAATTTAGAAGATTCCAGCTTATAAAGGTTCAAGAATTTCAGTAGTATTCACCTGGTACCATGAGATGCTCCGTGGCCATGTAATACAAAGCTGGATAGAGTAAGCTCTTTAGAAAAACACAACAGTTGTTGCCACAAAGTATGGAATTGCTATATCAATAGTAGCCTTTAAAAACCCAAGCATTTCAAAGGATGCCAAAAAGATGCTAAAATCTAGCATTTAATATTCAAGTGTCTATACAGAACACCAGTAGAAGAAAAAGCAATGAAAGAGGAATGAGAAAAGTTAAAGTTGCCAAGGGATAAATGCTTCAAACCAATATGGCATTCCCCCCCCTCCCTTTCATATTGAAAAGCTTCCTCTAAATATCCTTCATAGTGCCACTAATGCAATTCCAGCCTGATTAGAATGCATAGTTCTCCTCAAGCTACCTGCTGTAGTGAAGAGGGAACAGGCAAGCCACTACAGTCAAAATCCACACCACCAACTGCTGGGAGGAAGACAATCTGGAAATTTATTGCACTCTTAATCGATTGCTATTCCTTACTTCTCTGTGTTTCCCTGGGTTTGTCTGGGTTTGGGGATTTTTGTGTACGTGTTAGGAGAGGGGGAGGTGTTTTTGGGAAGATTTCCAAGTGCTAGACCAATCACTCCCTGTGATTTCAGGGATGTAACATTTTCTACTAGGACTGAACAATTTCAGTGTAACTGAGAGGACAGACCCAGGCCCTGTGTGCTTTGGATACCGGCCGTAAGCACAGGCCCTACTGATTTCAGTTCATCCTGGAGAGGGCAGTAGGACAAAACCTCTCCTGATACTTCCAGAAGAAAGCAGCTCAGTCAGCACCCTTAAAAACAAAGGGAATATCCTAGCTCAAGTGAATTAGCATGCTGAGCTGGGAGCAGACCATCTGAATTCATGTTCCCAGTTATGCTCAGCATCCCTGAAAGAGACCAGCTGTGTCCCAGAATGACAGAACAGAGATCAATACAAATTTCTTCAGCCTTCGATCTGCTTTCTCCAGTTCAGCTACAGTCTCAAGGAAAAAGGATATTGCCTAAATATTGCCTCCCAGGGATATTCAGACTTACCACAGTTAGAAAACAAAACAGACAGTAGAGCTATTAGGGTTTGACGACCCACCCTGAGCTGTGAAATTGCTGCTCTGCCTTCCTCACTTTCTTCATCAAGCTCATCATCACTCCATTCCCAGCCACCATCTTCAGTCTTATGAAGACGTCCGCTGGAACCTGGCACTCTCCGGACCTGCTCAGGGCAAAGACAGAGAACTGATATGCCAAGCAGTTTCGACACTTGATCTTTTTTAGGAGAAACAGCACAAGAGCACCTTCAGCATGCACTGTCTGCCAGTGTGCTTCAGTATTTTATTGAAATGCTTACTGCTGTATGTAGAAAATGCTGTACTGCAATAATGCTCATTGAAAATGTAAACACAAGCTTAAAAAAAAAAAACCTAGTACAATTGTAACAGCAAGAGCCCAGGAGGTTTTCAGTACCTTTTTGGATCTTTCAGTGATTGTTGGTGCTCTCTGCAACATCTTCTCTTGTAAAAATTCTTTATTCTGCAAAAGAAAAAAATATCAAACATTTGCATTGCTGCAAACGCCCTCCGATTCCTTCTGTGTCGCTGATAAACTGGTAAGCTATTTGTAACAGAAAGTGTTTTACATGTTTCATCCCCATATCACCAAAGATATTAACCACCTTCTTTCCTTTGGACTACAGTAGATGATGTTTCATCCTAAATACCTTCTAAGTTGGTGGTAGCACTTTCCCTGTGCAAAGTGATATGGAGTTAACACCCAAGGAGCTGTATGCTACTGTCTGATTTACTGGGGAACAGGCTCTTACATCCTCACAGCATCTGACAGCCTGCTGAGACATTTGGCATTCTTCCATTCGCAGATACTACACCACCTGGATCCAGCCCCTCTTCCTTTATCTTGCCCCTAAATTCATGCCTGCCAAACTGTCAAAGGCAAGTGTCGGATGTCAGGCAGGCTGGGATGCAGGAACCTCTGTATGCTGGAGCAATGACACCCAGGAGTTAGGGCAACAGACGTTAGAGTGGCTGAAAAGAAGGGACCGCATGCGATGCTTAAAGAGGACGTAAATACAGTGATCACAACACACTAAATATTGGGAAACTGCTGTGATGCTTCAGTGTATTAAACTTCCTCTTCAGCAGGCCACTTCAGACAGGCTAACATGGGGCTCCTGAGAGTACCGTTTTCCAACCGCTTGAGTGCGGAGCCGGAGTGCTGGCTGCAGGGGAAGCCGACCAGGCAGGCACCCTGGACCAGCACCGGGATCTGGCTCGGCCCTTCACACCACACGTGTGAGGTCATGCAGCCCCGTCGTCTGCCCACGAAGGGCTCGAGAACTCCCCCGTGATGGCTGCTTGCACAGGGGATGGAGAGCCCTAAGCCACATGCTGTCACTTCCTGATAAGTGGCTCTCAACATTATCAGAACATAGGCTGTATTTATATTTATGGTTCAGTATGGACATACAGAAGTTGGACTCTTCTGTCCTCCAGTTACAGCTGTCAGTTTGGCTATGGCTGATGCACGAAGGTAATTAAACACTTAACTGACACACATTTTCACTCTGGGTGCCGGTTTAAGCATTGCTTCATCTACAATAATGTTAATTTTCTATCACCACATTTGCGAATATGTTACTTTGCAGCAGCTTAATGAAAGCACGAAGGAGATTTTACACACAATGAAGTGTAACATGAACCAGAACTCGCATAACCAAACAGAGAAAGGTCAGCAATGTGTAAACCATCTTGTCACTTTGGACACCAAGTCTGTATCCAGTACACAGATGCAGACTACTTGCCTAAAATCCCATCACGGACAATAAAAACCTAGTTAATACTGTCAAGAGCCCAGACATCAATTAAACTTGCCCTAAAGCGAACTCCTACATTTCATAAAATGGATTGCTCTCTAAACTTCCTTGGTGGATTTCTGTCAAAAGGACAACCAACTCCTGCAGATACCAACACGTGGCCACTTCCACTTGAGCATCTTAATCTGGGAGCTGAACTTGCGCTATCCCCAGTGTCAGGTATCTTTTTGACAGTTTAATCTGTGCTCTGCTATAAACTCCATGTATTCTGATCACAAACATGCCACAAAAACTAAGTGAACAGAAAACATTTCCTAATTCCCATGTGTCATGGTTTAGCCCCAGTCAGCAACCAAGCACCACACAGCCACTCCCTCACCCTCTCCAGCCCAGAGGGATGGGGGAGAGAATCAGAGGAAGAAGATAAGATTCCATTAAATTCATGGGCTGAGATAAGAACAGTTTAATAATTAAAAAACAAAAGAAATAAAAATAAATAAAACGATGCTAATAATATTATTACTAATACTATGAAATTAAAATAATAATTAAGATACTAATAATGATAAAACATAATGAAAAGAAAAGCAGCAATAGGAAAAAAAATTATAGAACTGCTCAGCACACACCAACTGACACCTGGCCAGCCCCCAAGCAGCAAGAGCTCCCCCGGCCAACTCTCCCCAACTTATATACTAAGCTGACATTTTTATGGTATGGAATGTCCCTTTGGTCAGCTGTCCTGGCTGCATCCCCTCTCAGCTTCTTGTAGAGAAGCTGGAAATGCATGTGCAGCTAAGAAAGTGTAAAAATCCTTGGCTTGATATAAAAACTGCTTGGCAACAACTGAAAACATTAGTATGTGATCAACATCAATTTGA
>NW_010229094.1:4852-21901 GCF_000690775.1 Eurypyga helias
GGTCTTTAAAGTCCCTTCCAACCCAAACCATTCTGTGATTCTACAAATATTCTTCTCAGCACCAACCCAAAACAGATGGATGTTTTTAGTATGAGGCTATTATCAACATTCTTCTTAGCACAAATCCAAAACACAGCCTCATATTAGCTACTCTGAGGAAAATTAACTGTATCCTAACTAAAACCAGCAGATTGTGAAAATAACAAATTCTCCCTTATATTATTTCTGTCTGTCTCCCTCAATAAAACCTTGCACATTGCATATGCACTAATCTCCAAGCAGTAATTACATAAATGCTCACTGGCAGTTCACTTCAAGGCTATAAACGGGAGTTTCCTAGTATTTGCTATCACAGGATCTTCCCTTTCCATAAGGCAACCCAGGGTGAAATAGTTTTAGGTAGTGCTCCACACAGTGGGCCTCATTCACTGCTTTGCATACAGGCTGATTATAGGGTTAACTAAAATATAGGTTACATTTACTGCCACAGAGACCTTTATGGTTGGACAGGCAGCCAGAATGGCACCATTACAAGACAAGAAAAAAAAACCCAAACGCCACTGAAAGACATTTAAACGCTCAAGAATTTCTAGATAATTTCTCTTAATAGCAGCATACACAAGGAGGTACAGAAGAGGGGTTTCATTCTGTTCGTTCACAATGACCCATTCAACTCACTCAGCTGTGCCGGCCCTAAGCGAAACAGCCCACACTCCTGCCAATAAAGCTGTCACCATACCTAGCACACTTCTGAGAAGTCCTCTCCACAGAGCAGTTTAGGAATTGTTTTCTTACCTTTGCTTTCGTAAAAAATTTGTGTCTTAAGAGTTCTGCTGCTGTCGGTCTGTCAATAAAAACACACGTAGAAAAGAATTACAAATGCCCCCTTTCAACACAGTGTTCCAGGCTGCTCCAGCTTGTTGTAACATGGCATCTCCTACGGGCATCGGCTTCTCCTGCACAATTCCCCTAAAAATAAGCCCATGTATTCCCAGTAAATTTTACACCAGAAGTCTTTTAAACACTCAGTGTATTGTGATCAAAGCCTGTTTTATTCAAACACAGCGAATAACCTGGGGGCAGGAGGGATGAGTTGCTCCCATTTCAATGCTGAACTCTAGTTTCTTCGAGCCAGTTGGACAGGATCACAGAAACAATTTGCTCAAAACTGAAATGAAGGACCATCACCTACAGCAGGAGTGCAGAACTTGGGTGTGTGCAAGAGTTAGTGATACTGCATTTCAGAGATACTCGAGTATGTGTGTGGAATTAATTCCATTAAACACAGGCAGGATGATCAGCCTATAGAGAAGGAACAAGTACAAAATATTTTCCCCTTTAATTTAGGCTTCAAGATAAACACTAGAAAAAGACATCCCTTGGTCAGTTTAGAACAAGCTTTCTAAAGACTCAGGCCTACAAGAGAAAGTCCCAGCTTACAGCATTTCCTACACTGCAAACTGTGCTTAAATAGTAACAGAGTTTAATTAGTGACTTGCAAAGGCCATTCACCACAGGGTTTATTTAACCTCAGACTGCTTGAACAAAATTCATCCACCTCATAGCAAGGAAGACCCAAAAATAACGTAAAAGCAACTGAACTAAAGTCTCCTCTTTGAGAGCCCACACAATATACATAAGCAGAGCTGATTGTGCTAGTTGCTCTTCCTGGGCAAGCTCCTGCTCCCACAGTCAGGACGATGACGGTGGCTGTTAGTGGCGCTTGAGAAGAGAGAAGGGGTGTGCTATTTAAGGGGTTATATTTAATTCTGATCAGCACACATTCTGACATGCAGGCTTAGGGACAGGGTTTAGAAAGGAGAAAAAAAAATATCATGCTGGGGAAAAAAAAACCCTGCTATCAGCAATTATCAAGCACTCCACTGGATTCATTAAGCATTTCAAGTGCAAAGCTTGTTAGAAGAGATCCCATCGCACAGTGCGTGAGAAGCGCTTGTTCCTGGATCTGTCACAAGAGGGAACTGAAAAATGTCTTGATTATTATTTTATGAAGGGACTTTTTCCTTTCCAGAATTAGTTTGCTTACTGAGGGAAAAAAAGAAAACCAGCAGGTATAAAAACTGATCTGTGGGAACATTTTTCTTTACCTTTGCAATTTAAGGAACCTTTTACCTTGCCTTTACTTTTAACGCAGAATGTACACTCCTTTAAACAGCTTCACAGATCGGCAAACGCCCTGACTGTCCTCCAGAGAAATACATCTGAGCTATCCTACATGACAAGCTGATCACAGACAGCCGGATGATGCCCTAACAAGGCCACAATGTTATCCCGGGAAGTGCAACGCGTGCAGAACCCCCTCGGCAGCATTGCTGACGCCACCAAGTAGTCAAGGTACTGTTACAAGGAAGACTGAGAGTGTCGTCAAGCCACTTAGGCAATGTGTATTGATGAAAACACATTGGTAAAATCTGCCAGTGTCTTTCCTGATTTTCCTGCACCAAACCAAAATAATTAAGCAAGTCAGAACTAAACTGAAAGCCGCCTTTGCACCCGCAAATTTTAAAAAGTTTATTTATGAAGTTTCACAAGTAAACACATATTGCCCAGGATGTAATTTCTGACTTCTAAACACAGAGTAGTTTTGACTGGGAACAGCGCATGAACTGCAGTCACCTGCCGGGGGCAGCAAGGGGGAGAATGGCACCATGCACGCAGCGGACTGGGCTGCACTCTCATTAACCCACATGGAAGATGTGCGCCCTCGCACCACGCCAGGCGTCTATCCTTAAAAATAAGGCCAGCCAAGAGAATTTGCTGCCACACAGCAAGATTGCTGTGTTCATTGTCACTGAAAGGCTGGAGGGGCAGAGAACATACCAGCCTTAAAAAAAAATTGGGAATACAGTAACTTTTGTGGGTTTATTTTAGGGTTTTTTGGTTTTAGTTTCAGTTCAGGGGTGTGTGTCTATTTTGGTGTTACCTGTTCTTACCTTTTTTCAGGGTCTTTTTGTAGGCACGATGAAATCATCTTCCTAAATGATTTCCCATACTTCTTCAGCATCTCCTTGTCTTGCACACCAGTTTCCAAAGACGGAGGATCATTCTGTAGCGTCAGCATTAAAACCTGAAAGAATTACGTCTATTGGCAATGAGATTTTTCTTGGCCTTTGTTAAAGACAGATCTTGGGAACGCTATTTTACACAAGTATTTTCAACAAGGTCTGAGACAACAAGGACCGTTTCATTTCAACAGCTCGCGGTGGGGAGCCTGCGCTCAGAGTGAGGTTTCTTACTATTCAGACTGTCTCCTTACATTCACCAGACAGCAGAAACTCACCTTGTCCTCAAGACAATTAATTACAGGGTTTCTCCTCTTCCCTCTGCTTCCCACATTCACCAACTTCGTAGAAACAATTATTTTCAAAACCTTTACGCCTCTGCAAATTCTGTCAGCTGAGAGGTTCAAGACTCGTACAACAGGACCTAGAGAGAGTTACCTTCACCTCCTTTCCTTGAGAAGCCAGGCTAATTTATACTCAGCAATTTATGCTGCTGTTTTCCTTCACATCTCCTGGCTCACAGTGCAGTCTGTGGGCCAAACACAACGTTGTGATGTGGTTTCAGGCCTGTTTGGGGTGATTAAAGGTGTAAGCACAGCAGAACTTCTACAGCTTTCCTCATTTGAGATAAGGAGTTGTGCAAGGCACTTGACTCAACGTCTCTGTTTAAATCACCCTGCAGGTATTTCTTAGCTAGAAATCAAATTAATATGGTTTTTCATGTTGCCCTTCTGCTTTTACAAGGGTTGACTTCTATGTACCAATGCGACAGCAGGTGAAGACATTTGTCTCACAAGCACCCATCAAGCCAAACTGATATTTCCTTCATATCACTCAGATATTCTGAAGGAAAGGAAGAAAATTACTCATTTCCATTTTCACTTGTCACCTACATACAGATGAATATCTATTTTTAGAAAGGGAAGAAGCACATAGCACATTTAAATAGCTTTCAGCAGCTACACTGCTTAAGGCAGCAAGAACCCATCAATCTAGCTGAAATTATACAGCCCATGACAGAATTCCCTGCTTCTTCCCCCCCCACTCTCCTTGGAGGGTCACTTAATGCACAGGCCATTTTGACGCATAACAAAATTAATCTGCAGGGAAATACGTTCAATAAATGAAACATAGAAGACCTCTTGCGGGCTGCGTAACTGCAACCCACACCTAACAGAATGGGAGACTCATAATTCTACCATATGACAATACGCAACACTACATAGGCAATCTTTGTACTCCAAGCTACAACCCATGCATTCCAAACACAGCGAACAGATGTAAAGCTTGTGCAAGTTACTGAAAAATGTTACCAATAATCACAGCACAAAAGGAAGTATCAATGAGAACAACAGCAGCTAAATCAGCAACATATTTCCCCAGACTCCTCCTGCTCTGCCACAATCACTGATACGGTACAAACTTCAGTGGCATTTCTAAATCACTCAATACTCCCTGCACAAATCTTAAAATTTTGTTCCACAGGAGTTACACCAGTGTAAAGTCCTGCATTTAAAGCAATATGTGGGTGTGCTTGTTCTAACGAGTTAGGAGCTACTGGATTCCGTGCTGTAATTGTGGGGTGGGAGGGGATGCACCCAGGTCCTAAAGAGGTGACACCCAACGTGCATAGCACTCCAGTAGCTAAAAGACTGAGAAAAGGAAAGCTTGCCCCATGGTATATCTAAAATTGAGGGACTTGGCACCCATAGGCCTCATATCCCAGGTAACTAGTCTAACCATAAGCTATGGAGCTATTTAAAGGGTTTTCCATCCCCTCCTGTATGATCCAAGGGAGCGTGCAACCCAGGAGTAGGAGCAAAGTGGCCTTCAAGAGAGCGGGCCAAAAGGGCTCAAAGTCTCATGATCAAGATGGAGCCCCATCATATCTCACAAAGTGACTAAGGAAGATCTCAAAGCTCAGTAGAAGAGCAGGATGCTTCAGACCTCAACTGATGGGGTCAACTTTTAACTTTAAGATGTCGATTCACTGAAAGAGCAGCAGGTTGGAAGTAGCTCCTGGTTCAAGAGTCAGGAAATAGGGGAAGGTAGCCAAACTATAAGGTGGTCTGAAGCTCAAGATATTTAAAAAATATTTTTGAAGTGTCAGTGTTTAAACAAGAACATTTTCTCCACCCCAACTTCAATAAAATCTTAATGTTGCCAATACCACACCATTTCATACTGACGTGGTTTTCCACTCGCTCAGTGATTGACAGGGCTGCGTGGGTGTTAAACAAAAGACATTCTTTAGGATAACTGGTAACAGGATTTCTGAGGGGTATCAAGGATTATCAGTGCAGGGGAAGGAATGGCTCACCATCCCAGTGTCACTGGATGCCAGATAATGTGTTCTGAATCTTTATTTATAGCCCTAAAAACATCTGCTCCCTTCAGAAGCTCCAGGATTAAAACACACAGCACTTTCTTCAAGAATAGTGACGCTGGAGAGACTGAGGATCTAAGTAGGAACTGCACCGTTTCAGACAATGCTGATTAAGTGGCGTATTTTTAAAAGGTGACTTCAGATAAATCCAAGAACATTGTGATCTACAAGTACAAGTTGAGAGGACAAACTCTTCAACAACGCATGCTGGCCAAATTCTTGGAAACACCCACAGAACACACTGATCCTTTATCTTGCACAAGTATCTGGAGACCTGCTCACCTTCATTGGTGGGTATTTATGGTAAGGAGCTGCCCCCGTAGCCAGTTCGATAGCAGTGATCCCAAAGCTCCAGATGTCTGCCTTGAAATCGTATCCTCTGACCTGAAAAACATTAGAGGGTATTAGCACGTATCTTTCACTATCCTATGCAACAACCCCCTTCTTTAGCCTGTTACACATCCTTTGGCCCTTCTTTCCTTTTCCCCTCGGATTTGGAAAAAACAGCACAATAGTGTTAGAGATGGAAAGAACACTTTCTCCCGACTCCCCCCCTCCCCAGCTCCTTATACCTTCAAGGAGGTGTTTTAGAAGTCACAGTCTGATGGAAATTATGGTTGTGGACAGTGCAGCTAGGCTGCTCTACCATAAACCTCTCCATCTGTAGAGCATAAAGGGGCACTGGGTTAACCCAGGCTCCAACTTCGACACAAAGACACAGAGAGTCATTAAACAGCATAATGAAACCCTCCTAGTTAATAGATGGGCTGCTATCCCCTTGGGACATATGCCTCACTACACTTTTAGTCAACCGCTTAATCAATCTGACTGCAAGCGTGCTCAATCCTGGAACTTTAGTACACACCAGCTCAGTAAAAGCCCCTCATTCCTGTCTGCAGACTAATATTTCCCTCCACTAATTAATAGTAGCTTCTGCACTTGACATTAAACACAGACTTGTTCAGGAAAATTTATAGCATTTACTTCCCCTCAGGCACAGGAAAAAATATTTCATATGCCAAAGCAGTTACTTCCTCATTATCATTAGGTAATATTTTGGCATTTGCTTTCCCCGCTGGAGGGGAGAGACATTATGTACTAACTTTCAGAGCAGCTACAAAAATCAAAGTGTTTTGGCTGCTTAGAATGGTTTGTATTTCTTCTTGCCAGACTATGGAAAAATGAATATCGAATCAGAGCAAAGCTAATAGGGATATTGTGTTCAGCTAACCTAACAAGCTTTAGAAAGACACTCATTGTGATGAAGCCAAAAACGTTCCTCAAACTACCTTCAAGATGATCTTGAATTTTGGCAAACACGCACAACACCCACTTGCACTGTTTTCCATATAATGCTATAATAAATTTCAGTTCAGCTATAGCAACAGGATTTCATATCTTGCACTAATTTCTTCAACTCCGCAGGCATCATTTTCATGAGCTTTACGGGGCTGAAAGGTTTCTTGAAATGCCTCCGTTTATGGATGCCGTGATTACAAACAGATTTCAAGTCATTTAACTAAACAAGCACAGGTACTGAGTACAGTTTAGAAGTACATAGTGCAGAAAGGAATATGCTTTATGGGTGGGTTTTTTCCCCCTTCACACTATTTTTAGGTTCTGAGAATAATTTGAGGACATCTCCTAGCTTTATCTTCCAGTTAAGTCTTGCAGCACATCTATACTCTGCACAACCCCCCATTCCCCACTGGGATTTTAACTGTTTAGTGGAGCTTTTTTTTAATTATGTCATATAATCCTGCTTGCCAATGAGATCTATGAAGTTCAAAACTGCCTACAGCCCTTCACCCTGACTCCTGTCCAATACATATTAGTCACCACCCTGTAGTTGGTTTATATCAACATTTAATTTTTCTCAACAATGGTTTTTTTGCCATAAATCTGTCAAGTGAACGTACATTAAAAGACAAT
Organism: Eurypyga helias; assembly: GCF_000690775.1. NCBI lineage: Eukaryota > Metazoa > Chordata > Aves > Eurypygiformes > Eurypygidae > Eurypyga > Eurypyga helias. The sequence continues at coordinate 12,194 of NW_010229094.1, forward strand.
GCCAGGCTATCATGTACTAACATGCTAAAGGAACTTAATGATGCTGAAGTAAACCAGATGGAATTGGGTCGATAACAGCTACATAGCAAAGGCTAACTATCCTACTGCAACCCTTTCGTCCTTTTTCCCGGCATGGATATAGCAGCTCAGAGTGACACCTGCTGGAAAACAGCACAGTAACACAAACGACATGGAAGGATTTCACATCAGCATGCAAAAATACCTCCTTACTATCTACTATTTGCAACAACTTAGATGTGCATGGCCTTCATCGAAGTGTTGGACTCCCAAGGAGAGCTGCCTCCTTCAGAAATGCATCTGCTGCGCCAAGAGCCCTGTCTTTAACACTAAAACCTTTATTTCCCCTTTTCAGCACCTTCCTGAAGATAGTTTTCTTTTTCCCTGTTGTCCTGCAGATTGCAGCCACCCTAACCATCATGATGCTGAAGCAGCACCATTGGGTCCCGGCCAGCCTGCTATGCCCTGCGCACCAGGACAGGACACAAAGGACAGAAAAGCAAGGGACAACACTGATCTGGTTTTGGAAACCCCACACACTCTGTTTATTTTTCCCCTGAAAAATAAACCCTGCTTATAAACCCTGTTTCCCTCTGTTTATTTTCTCCCTGAAATCAGGGAGGTTTAGATTAGATATCAGGAAGAAGTTCTTCACAGAGAGGGTGGTGAGGCACTAGGACAGTTTGCCCAGAGAAGCTGTGGATGCCCCATCCCTGGAAGTGTCCAAGGCCAGGCTGGATGAGGCTTGGAGCAACCTGGTCTAGTGGAAGGTGTCCCTGCCCATGGCAGGGGGGTTGGAACTAGATGATCTTTAAGGTCCCTTCCAACCCAAACCATTCTGTGATTCTATGATTCTATGATTTTTAAATCAACCTAACAAAAAAATCAGAAGTATAGGACAGTAAAGCAGATCAGAAGCCAGGTCGCAAAGATGGCTCCTGACTTGGGGAGTGCGTCCTGTACTCTGTGGCGTTACTCGTAGTTTGAGGGGGTTGCAGGAGCGCTGCGATGCACCAGCCCCTCAATGCCACCATGGGGAGCCACTGAAGAGGCCAAACACTGATTTTTCAAAAACTACTCCAATTATCTCAATCCCTCAAGAAGTTTTAGATATAGGGAAAAACGCATTAAAGTTTTACCACTTTTAGCTGCATTTTATAAATATAATACTGAAATTTGTGTGTGTGTATATATATATGGGTGGGGTTTTATTCAAGGTCCTACTAACCCTCAAAATATTTTATTATGAACAACAATGAAGAAAGTAAAGTTGATTGACTTTAACAAAACAATGGTTTCCCAAAATATTTTTACTAAAAAGACTTTTGGAAAGAAAAACAAGAAAAACAGAAAAACACTCAGAGTCAGCTGTATTTCTCCTTAGCACACACGTCTAAAAATCAAACCCTGGGTGCAGCCCTCTGCCAAACTGTTTTAAGGGGATGAGGGACAATCCTCAGAACGCTCGTGGCACTGAACGTCAATGTAACCAACAGCTACTGCAAATGGCCTGTCAGGACTGTGGCATAATTCTGTTTGTGGATCTTGCTCAGAATAGGTAGCGATATTTTACATCAAAGTTTCCAGTTGGCCTTCGTCAGAAGTCATGCAGACAAAGCTCACAGCTTAGTCTCCAAGTAGGGGAGGATAAAAAGTGACTTATCTCCACCCAAGGGGAAGCAGTAGCACATCATGGGTTTAAATTGAAAGTGGGGAGGTTTAGATTAGATATCAGGAAGAAGTTCTTCATGGAGAGGGTGGTGAGGCACTGGAACAGGTTGCCCAGAGAAGCTGTGGATGCCCCATCCCTGGAAGTGTTCAAGGCCAGGCTGGATGTGGCTGGGAGCAACCTGGTCTAGTGGAAGGTGTCCCTGCCCATGGCAGGGGGGTTGGAACTAGATGGTCTTTAAGGTCCCTTCCAACCCAAACCATTCTCTGATTCTATTATCTTTTAGCAAGCCAAAAGAGCAGAGGAGGAAGGGGGAGAGGCAAGCAGGCCTCAGCATTTACACTCTGGATACTCACAAGCCAAGAGAAACTAAAAACCTGAATAAAGTCAAGTGCATCTTATTTTACTGTAAAAACTCCCCACTCTGACATGTTGTAATTAGCTACCCCAAATTCGCACATCTGCAAATGCAGAAGAGCGCGTTCCCGAGCTCTGTATACGCATATTTACCATGTGTGAAACTACTTATATTCTACCTCACATTTATGCAAGAGGGGGTCGGGTTATTCTTTATGCAAAGGCTAGGCTGTCTCATCCTCACCTTGGGTAGGAGCCTGAAGAGAAGCAATAGTGCAAAACTCTACTGAACACTTAATATTCCCCAGTACAAGCTCAGGTGCACTAGGCAAATCAAAGAAAGCCCTTTGGGTTTTAATAAAGCCTTACAGGATGCCAAACTACCACCTTCGTTTGAAGTAAATACGACTGTTGTGGACAAGAGGGAATTCCAGCTAAGAGGACACTAGGAAAAATGATTCACCTGCTCCATAACCTCCGGTGCCATCCAGCAAGGTGTTCCCACAAAAGTTTTCCTGACTTTATTTCTGGTAATGTCACCGCCGGTGGCCAGAAACGCACTAACGCCGAAATCTGAAAAGGAAACAAAACTGGGTTTTATTAAGAATACATCCCGAGCAACCTGCAGGGTTGTCCCCTCTTCCCCCTCGTGTTCCCAGCCAGCTATTCAGTACTAGATCGTGCAGCTACGCATGAGGAGTTTCCTAATAGACGAAGAAAGATCAGCAGTTAGCTAAGAGTGCTGGTACACGAACGGCCTGTAGTCCACCACGCAATTACCGGGGACAGCGGAGCTTTCAGCGCCGGCTGGCAGAGAGGAAAATTCCACTTTCCATTACGGCCCGCTGGTCACATTACAGCACGACCGCACTCCCCCGGCAGCCCTGCTACTGTACAAACTTCCCTCTGACAGCCAGTGCTTCATTTACATTTGTATACATACAGAACAAGCAATAACTCAACTCCAATTAGCATCCTGTTAACATGTGCAGCAACAGAGTCAGGTACGTAAAACGTTACTAGATTTTATACCACTTCAGTGTCCTAAGTGTAGGCTGGAGGGATCAGCCCCTTATTCTGGATGTTTTATTAGCAGAATATGCTTTGCCTGGTAATCTTCCATCGCCAAGATGCTCAGAGCTTTAACAGGAACTTGGACTGGTTCCCTGGGATACAGCAGCGTCACACCAGCCTGACCATCCCAGAGGAAGCCTTGCAGACAGGTATTCACACTCTGCACAGCATTACCCCCACCTGAAGCATCTTTAACAGCTGAAGGATGCCCAAGGATGCTCCATGCACTTGCTAGTAATTGTATTATTTAGAGTAAATCGTTCTTCTACATGAAAACTATGCTTTCAGGGATAACACTGATGTTTTATGCAATTAATGATATGGAAAACGGGATCTATGAACAGGAGCAGTAGTGTGCAGGGAAAACAATGGAATACAGTGTGTTTGTTCAGAGAAGAGCATTACAAAAGACTCGACAACCAAGTCATTCAGAAAGGATGGCAGACTTTCCTTGGACGAATAAATAAATCAGGTGACAAGGAAACTGTAAACACAAAAATGTGTTTCTTCCCAATTTGCTCCAAACTACACCGTTTACATATTTCGTAATTATAGACTTGCAATGAGGTCATTCTCCATAACTCAATTTTATACACACACACACCTTTTTAAACACAGTACAGGCAATCAAAATCCTGAATGCCATTTTTGCGATTCATGACAGGCTTGGAGGATAAGCCTCTGAAATTCAAGGGCTGTTTCACATAAAAGCACAACATTAATTCACCACAACCTGTTCGAAAACTCTTGAAACTCGGCTGAGATAGCTAACTGTAAACGTTGAAATCCTACAGGAGCCACGGAGTTAGTCCATGGCTTAAGGACATTATCCCAACTGAGGAAGCAACTGCAACAAAAGATCCCTCTTCACAATTTGCAAGCAAGCTGCATCCACATGAGGACAGTCCCAAGCTTCCCTCTGGATCAGGCCAGCAGTGCAGCGACACCCCTTCTCACCCATCTTTCCCGATTTGAGAAACACTACTGAAATTATCACTCAAAAGAATAAGATACTGAAAGCTTCCAGCTCACTTGGGTTAGAGGCTTCTAAGGACAGGAACTTAGTGCTTACTAAAATACCAGACATGGATAACTGAAAGCTGACACTGAAGAAACTCACAGAAATCACAAGGCTAAAACAAGCACTAGCAAATGACTATCGTTAGGGTTCAGCTTATTCCAGATACGCTGCTCTGTTCTCTTCCCTGTTCCCAGGGGCATTGTCTTCCTGCTAACCTTGCATTTTTATAGCACATCCACATGGATCACTATCCCCAGCAGCTTGCAATCTGTATTTTTCTGGAAAACTATTTTTTGCAACAGTGATTTTGCTTTGAGATCTTCCATATGTGTATCCAGCATCCTTGCTTTTTTTATGAAAACGGAATGAGCTTCCTAAAAAGTTCCGAGTAAAATTACTTGCACTCTACTGCTCCTTACGGGAAGTCTCGCAAGATCTATTGTTCTAAACACCAGAGGAATTAGAAGTTCTTTTAAATAAGATAATACTAATAGGAACTTGTCCAAGTGCCATCAGCATACTATTGTGCTGTGCTGTATTTGAACTTGTGTATATTACCTTACCTCAAGTTTCCATGCAGTCATTTTGAGGGCAAAGGAAATGCCATTCAAAGCATTCCAGCAGTAAAATCACGAGTCCTTTACACACAGCATCCACCACATTTCACATCAAACGTGGGTTTATAAATTCCAGTGGGAAACTGCACCCCTACATCTGCCGTCAGCAGAAAGCTTAAACGGAATTAAATTGTAATCTGTTAGATGGTTGGTTTATTCAATGTTTTTCCAATCGATTTCCCTCATTTCCAGTGAGCTAAAAGAGGCACAACCAGCCTGTGCTACTCTACAGCAGTTTTCTCAAATGTCATCTTACTAACTTTATCCAAGTTACCCAGCTATTAAGATAAGAATGTGCCTGCTCTCAGGAAATATCTGTAAAGCAATATAATAAAATCCTAACCACAAGTTAGGGCTCAGTTACTTCTGAGCAGTTGGTATGATCTGCACCTCATCCTCTCTGCCACCGTTAACCACCCTCAGAAAGGCTAAAACACAACTAGTTTATTGCAAATGAATTTAGCTCTAGAAAACGGGGAAAGTCATGATATTCAAGAGGTATGATAGTTCAGAAGTGTTCGCATTCGTGCTCTTCTCTGGCAGCTTGTGCTTTCTATTGGCTCGCGACGCTGATAACTGGAAAGGACTGCAGCACCACAAATGGAGGGATGGGAAATGTCTGGACCGGGCTTGTAATACCAGTAACCACCACTGCTGGGAAACCAACGACTGTCAGATATTCTAAAGGAGCCCAAAAATTGCAGACTTTCAGCAGTCTGCTAGCAAGTAACAGTCTCCAGGATGTCTGGATGTAAGTGGTAGATCATTTTCTTAATCATTCTTCTGAAGCAATGTAGAAAAGATTCATCTGCTGGACCTGTTTCAGTGATATAAACCAAAAGACCAAAAAATCTCCAGACTCATATCACAGCAAAACCAATCCAGAATGGAAATTACAATTCTGCTGATGCAGATGCCTTAGAAGATATGGCCAATTTTGCCTTTTTCAGTAGAAACATCCAGCGCTGCAAACCACTCACCCTACAAAACACTCTACAAAGCCAATAAAGTTGCAGGCGAGTGTTTGAAAAACCATGGTATTAGGCAACAATTCCTGCTATCAAGGTACCCAAGTTGTTAAACCTGAAAACTACTTGGTCACTCAGAAAGTACAAAAGCTGGGAAAAAAAAACCTCCTCTTATTATTTGATGTAGCAGAAACAAAGACCCAGCCTAAACAACTTGCCAACGCAAGAATGCTGTGGCAGGACCGCCTCACAACAGGCACCATTGCTGCTGTGTACATCAGGAAGATACATTTCAACACTATCATGAGTTGGATTGTTTTATTCAAATCTATAAGTCAGCTGTTAGAAATCACGTCTCCTTGGCCATCTTGTATTGTAACGTTACCTTAACCCTAAAAAGTGTAAGTACCTGCTACTGTGGGGAGCTACCTGCAAGGCAGGTACAAGGGTAAGATGACCATGCACTAACTAGGAGCCAGCACCAAAGCTACTGACATCAGAATGGCTCCTACAGTTTGGTGGGTTTGGATCAGACCCTAAAGCAGGTCCCAACTTCAATGGGGACAGAACAAACCAATCTTGACTTCAAACCACTACGAGTTGGCTTTAAACTAGGGTAGCAGAGATATCCCTCCTCAAGCAAAAGACAGCACTGTGGTTTTTTCACTGGTTACCTTCCTTTTTGTTCAGTTGTTCATCATCAGAAAACACCTGCAGTTGTACTTGGTGTTCTTCTGCAAACCTGAAAGCTTTTACAGCACTGAAGATGCATAAAGCCCGGCAGGAAGAGGAGGAAGGCAGTGGTACACAGCAATTTTGTGCTGAGAACACAGCGGGGTAGTAAGACACCAGAGAAAAGGAAGACTACTGAAGAACAAGAATAAAAAACTTCCTTTTAAAGACTATACGGTTATATAATGGTGCTGGATCTATTAATACACCCTCGCTCTCCCAAATTCCCACTTGGAAGAGTAGATCTCTACAATCACGCATATTTCTAATAAATTCACACGCAGAACAGCAGGTTTCCTGCATCACGAGTTTAGCCTTTTGCAGGAAGCCAAGGCACATAAGCCACCTACAAAATCCCTTCCCCAAGTAAATGTAAAGATCACACCTGAAAGCGAGCCCCAACAGCATGTTAATAGAGACACACTAATACTGCACAAAGTAACCCAAGGATGACAAAGCCCATGCCGGGTGAACCCACAGTCCTTGGATAAGTTCACAAGTGGTTTCAACACCCAAATAGGGCAACATCCCTGCAGGAAACACAGATACTATAAGTGACACGAAGAATAAGTTACTTCATAGAATCATACAATCTTTTAGCTTGAAAAAGACCTTTAAGATCATCAAGTCCAACCGTTAATGCAACGCTGCTAACGTCACCACTAAACCATGTCCCTAAACACCGCATCTCCATGTCCTTTAAATCCCTCCAGGGATGGTGACACAACCGCCTCCCTGGGCAGCTCACTCCAATGCCTGACAGCCCTTCCAGTGAAGAAATTTTTCCTAATCTACAATCTAAACCTCCCCTGTGCAAATTGAGGCCATTTCCTCTTATCCTATCACTTGTCACTTGGGAGAAAGCGACCCAACATGCATCTCTCTGCACCCTCCTTTCGGGTACTTGTAGAGAGCAGTAAGGTCTCCTTTGAACCTCCTCTTCTCCAGGCTGAACACCCCCAGCTCCCTCAGCTGCTCCTCACAGGAATTGTGCTCCAGACCCTTCCCCAGCTCCGTTCCCTTCTCTAGACACGCTCCAGCCGCTCAGTATCCTTCTCGTAGTGAGAGGCCCTAAACTAAATCCTGGATTTGAGGTGTGGCCTCACGCTGCTGCAGAAGAAGCACCAAAACTCTCCACCAACCACCAGAGAAAAATAGGTTTGCCCTTTTTCAAAAAGGAGAAGGGGCTCAGAGGTGTCTGTGACGCAGCACCGGCTGCTTGAGTCAGCCCTGCCATCAGCTCTCCTCTCCTCAAGTTAGATTCATCCCCCATCCCTTGTTAAAGCAATTTAATCTCTCAAAGTTAGTGTTTCCTAAGGGAAAGTGGGGGAATGACATGGCCTGCATCGCAGCTCGATGTTTATGTAGAGCGCTATTTTAGTACAATGAATTAAGAGCAGTCAGGAACACAGCGAACCGGTGACAAGCTGGCATGGATTTGTGGAAAGTTACACAAATTCAGTTACACAAGTTTTGCCTGGCCTTAACTATCCCCATTTTATAAATAGATAAAGCGAGAGGGGTTAGGCAATTTGCCCAGTATCAATTAGCAAGTCTTGAAAAACTTCACGAAATCTCAATCTACTTCAACTGCTTGGCAGCACTGCCCGCCCGGGACATGGCAGGCACACTGAGCGCCTCTTGGAGTACGTGTTAGTAATTCCAACTGGTTTTAAACCCTGAAGATATCGGGTTATCATAGAAGAAAATTAAAAAGATTGAAAAGCCCAAGTCTACAGCTATACAGAATCATAGAATAGTTTGGGTTGGAAGGGACCTTAAAGATCATCTAGTTCCAACCTCCCCCTGACCAGGCTGCTCCAAGCCTCATCCAGCCTGGCCTTGAACACTTCCAGGGATGGGGCATCCACAGCTTCTCTGGGTAACCTGTCCCAGTGCCTCACCACCCCCCCTTTAAGGAATTTCTTCTTGATATATAATCTAAGTTTACCCTCTGTTTACAGCCATTACCCCTTGTCCTGTCACTACAGACCCTTCCCCCCAGCTTCCTTGTAGCCCCTTCAGGTACTGGAAGGTGCTATAAGGTCTCCCCGGAGCCTTCTCTTCTCCAGGCTGAACCACCCCAACTCTCCCAGCCTGTCCCCATAGCAGAGGTGCTCCAGCCCTCTGAGCATCTCCAGGGCCTTCTCTGTACTCGCTCCAACTGGTGGATATCCTTCTGATGTTGGGGGCTCCAGAACGGGATGCAATACTCCAGGTGGGGTCTCACGATAGCAGAGTAGAGGGGGAGAATCCCCTTCCTCAACACACTGGCCACGCTTCTCTGGATATAGCCGAGGATACAGTTAGCTTTTTGGGCTGCAAATGCACATTGATGAGTCATGATGAGAAGCTCAACAACCAACACCCTCAAGTCCTTGTCCTTGGGGCTGCTCTCAATCTGTTCTCTGTCCTGCCCGTACTTGTGCTTGGGATTGCCCCAACCCAGGTGCAGGACCTTGCACTTGCACTGGCCACGCTTCTCTGGATATAGCCGAGGATACAGTTAGCTTTTTGGGCTGCAAATGCACATTGATGAGTCATGATGAGAAGCTCAACAACCAACACCCTCAAGTCCTTGTCCTTGGGGCTGCTCTCAATCTGTTCTCTGTCCTGCCCGTACTTGTGCTTGGGATTGCCCCAACCCAGGTGCAGGACCTTGCACTTGGCCTTGTTGAACTCCATGAGGTGGGCACAGGCCCACCTCTCCAGCCTGTCCAGGTCCCTCTGAATGTCATCCCTTCCCTCCAGCACGTAGACTGCACCATGCAGCTTGGTGTTGTCAGCAAACCTGCTGAGAGCGCACTCAATCCCACCGTCCATGTTGCTGATGTTGAAAAACACCAGTCCCAATACTGACCCCTGAGGAACGTCACTCGTCACTGGTCTCCACTCAGCGATCGAGCTGTTGACCACAACTCTGAGAGCAGCAATCCAGTCAGTTCCTTATCCAATCAGTAGTCCATCCATCAAATCCATGCCTCCACAATTTAGAGACAAAGATGTTGTGCAGGACCATGTCAAATGCTTTGCTCAAGCACAGGTAGATGATGGTTATTGTCCTTACAAGAGAATATTCCCACAAGTGGAGGGATGTGCGCCTTTCAGCCTTCAGTAGGCCCTTGCTTCTTCACATTCACTCACAGAGAGTGGGTGACAGCTTTAATTAATATCCCAGTGGATAAAATCAGAGGAAAAAAATAATTTAGTCTACACCCAGTCTCAGTAGGATGCTGTGCTGGATTCAGCCAG
>NW_010229095.1:0-44105 GCF_000690775.1 Eurypyga helias
GGTGGGGGAAGGGCGGGAGGGAAGCAGTGCAATGTGCAATAAATAAAAACTCAAGGAAAGAAATCCAGACATTAAAGTTGCAAAAAGCATGTGGCCCAGGGCTATCAGAGACTTGGCCTCATCCTCAGCAAGTGGCCAAGTCACATCCCTTGGAAGGAACAGAGGTCAGGCTCTCTGGAGAAATCGCTATGTTAATCACCGATACAAGGCAGTTTAAGAAACTGAAGAGATTCATATCTGAGGCCTATTTAAAGATTTAATATATTATCTATTATACCTTAAATCAGCACCAGGGAGAACAGAGAGAATGGAGGAGCGTAGCTGTTCCAAAGCAGTTTTCATCTTGATAGAGCTCATTACAGTTACTTAAAAAATTGCTCATCTTTGATGTTCTGCAATACCATAACTTGGGTAGGTGATAGACTGAACTGCAAACAGTGTTTTTGATAACTGTGCTAAATCTAAATTGCTATTTTAATCAACCCTAGCACTTAAAATTTCAGCTGATAAAAATGAAGACAGTGCTGGTGTAAGTGCAGTGGTATTTGAAATCAATAAAAACTGAGCAAAATTATGTTCCTCTTTGCTTTTCTTCTTAGGTTTCTATGGAAACCTTCTTGGAGGTGGTCTGAGGAAAGGAAATGTTAAAATAGAAGGATAAAATGTGTTATTTATACATGCAAAGTAAATATCCTTTCTGCATTTTGTTATGGAGGTGCAAATGTGATTTCATCATTTAATATTCTCCTTTGACAGCCAAATTAGCTATGACCCAGACTCCTTCGGGTTTCCTTTTCTGCATTTGGCCAGCATGTTTGAGAGAGGAAAAGCAGTCATCTTCTATGCTCAGCATCTAATATTTATTTGCTGAATCTTACTAAACTGTTTTTATTTTTTTTAAACATCAGCCTTTACAACTTGAGCCATGAAAAGTACATCTAAAATTTAAAATTACAGCTCTTTTAAGTTCTTCATGAACATAATGTTCTTTCAGAGTTTTTGTTGAATATCAAATTAAAACCTGTATTGATACCTCACTACAAATAACCATTAATAACAAGTGGCTAGGAGATATTGTGTACATGTATCTGTGGAATGAATCATTGCTGCATAGAATGAATTTTCACTTATTCTAAAACAGTCAACGTATACCAGGTGTGACTAACTTGATATCCAGCACTGCTCTGCTCTATGTATCTGGTTTGTATATCCATATTTCAGCATACAGTTTTGTGGTTGTGTTCTCACTGGTCTGAACACACACTTCAGTCTGGTCAGTAAATACACAGCGACTGCCATGAACAGTATTACCCTGAAGAAACATCTGGGGGGCTGCTGAGCTGAAAGGTGTTCAGACATGCCATAGCCTCTGCACACTGAATATGTACACAGCTCCTGCTTTGTGTCTTCTCCTTCCGGCTTTGGAAAATCTCTCTTGGGGTCTGCTGATAGGGCTCTCCATTCACTGTTATCGCTCGCATTCTCCTGTCTGGGCCCATTAATAAACCTCTGGGACCAGGGCAAGTTTTAACCCTCAATTGGGTGGAAGTGTGAGTGCTTTCTCAGGCTCTTCTCAGAAGTTCAGTGTAAAAAGTAATAGGAAGTCCTTTCTAGCTTTTTTCTCTATGCACAGCAATAATTTATGGGGTTTTTTTTATTCCTACAACCCAAGGAACTGTATTACAAATCTCTGAGCCCCATCGAATGAAACTTCCCTGTTGGTTATTTGCTGGTATATACTGACATCTCATTTCTTGAGCACTGCAGTAACAGGTACCAGATGAAGCTGAATGGCACTAAACAATTAGCTTGCTCACCACCAATATATTTCTAGTATAATTAAAATTACGATTTCATGTACTTCCAGATAACAGAAGAAGGGATTTATTTTCTGGAGAGTAATTGAAATGTTTTGTTCTGATATTTTGAAAACATAAGTTTTCCTCTTCTTTCAAGTCCTTTGATTTGTAGTTTAGCTTGCTTTTCTTTTCCCCCTGGAAATCCTGCTTACAGATCACAGGAACCCTTTAATTTGTAAGGGCTCTAAAATGATGCAGGCTCTCTTTTAACCCTTCATACTCTCACCCCTGCCACGGTACAAAAACACCGTGCAAGGGAGAGCAGAGCGTGATGACTCCAAGCCCAGAGGAGTCCAGGCTCGGCTTTCCTCAGCCAGTTCCATACCTCCCTGTACAGACATCTTCCTGCCAAGTCTGCTTCTTTCATCTCCCTGCTCCCTACTGTCTCTATCGCCTTCATCTATTCTGTAAGATAGATGAAACACTTGTTCTGTGCTGGCTAGCATAGCAGTAGCTTCACTCCCCGAGCTCTCTGTCCTCCTTCTTTTCTGTTTCCCTTCTCCTTGTTACCATTTCCACACCTTCCCTAGTTTAAGCTAAGTCCCTTGGCTTCATTACTATCTGCAGTCCTTGCTCCTTTCAAAAAAACAATTGTCAGTGGTCTCTATCCTTTACGTAATATTCTTCAAGAAAGATGAGGTTTATTTTTTTCTCAAGGAAAAGCAGTAAAACTGGGGTCCCCAAAGTGCTGCCTATGGCCATGCTCAAGGCTGAAGCCATTTTGCATTTGTGGTATTATAGCACTGGAGAGGTAAACAAAATCCAGCCCCATGCCTTCCATTTGCAAAAAAGTAATCCCACAGAGCTGTGGTAACTAATGCAGGAGGTATAAAATCTTTCATGCCGCATCTGCAAAACTCTCTGAGAGTGCCAGAGGTCTTTGCCTATGCATGTCAGAGGGGCTGAAGCAGAAATTGGTCTCAAAATCATTGCTAGACGTGTTACTGAGCATGAGCTAGAGGCGGTATCAGTCAATTACTTGGAAACATGATCCATCAGAGAGGCATGGTATAGCTCTGCCTCCTTAAAGCAGCGTTGCTTGCTACTCAACCCAAGTTATAGAAATGCCTAAAAGGCTGAGTGTGCTGCAGTCCTTTCATTCCACTGCCCAGTGAAGTCTACTTTGAGCTGTGATAGGACTGGTAGGTGTGTGCACAATCCTTCATCAGCCCTACCTCTCTGATGCTTCTGAAATTAGAGTGATTTATCCCACCTCCACCCTATGATCCTCCTTTCCTCTCACCCAAGTCTCTCTACTGTGATGGCTAGGTTGAAATTGGTCAGAATAATGATCTTGGACTACATCTGGATTTCATCTTCACTGCCACCATGATTCCTCCATTTATACTTCTGATGAAGATTTTGGCTGTATCTTGAAGATTGTTCTTTTCACTTATTCTATACAATCTTCTTAATCATCATATAACCTAGTTATTAAGATTGCCTAAGGAATTTGTTCAGATACCAGCTAATCATATTGAAACTCAAAACAACTGATAAATGCACTCAGTGCAAAGAAGCTACCAAATATGCAAAGCTTTGCCACCTTAGGATGCGTTGTCAGTGAAAAATGGAAGCTGTATGGAAATCCAGAAAGTGCATTTATTAGTGGTTTTTAAGTACTTGAAAACCTTTTCACAATGATTAAAAGAACCCATCATATTGCTTATTCAGTTGCTACTTGAAAGCTAATGGCTAAAATCCTTAGCCAAGCTTTGTTTTTTTTTTCTTGGATGCCTTTCTGTATCCAGGTCTCCAGGTGTAGAGATGACCTGCCAAACAAGGTCTCCCCTAAACCGTGAAGAATATGGAAAAGAACCCTGTACTCAAAATATTGAAATTGTGTAAGCCTTTCCTGGGATCCACATCTTCTGCTGTGGCAGAAGATCTCACTGGAGGGGTGGCAGGGATAGCTTTACCTTTTGTCATTAGGTGGTAAAACCTTTATATATGGATGGAAGACATAGCTGTGCTCTTGGAGTGTGTGTTGGGTTGGGAAGGGAAGATGAATCCAGGAGAAGGACATGTTTTTCTCATGGGAACTGATTTGAACACATCCTACTCCCTGGGATCATCAATGAGAGATAAGACAGACCCATTTACTGAGTTTTGTTCTGCAATAGGCATCAGGTGCCTCTCAGAGTTTTTCTGGAAATTAGGAAGAGCTTCAGCCTGGCTCATTGACTGCAGGAAGGGGTTTGCTGTGAAAGGAGTTCACAGACAGATGCATATTTTCTCTATATGTCTATTGTGTTTAGCTTATATGAGCACAAAAAAATTATATTTCTTTCTAAAATCAAGAGTCCTGTACACTGATATAGTCAAGTTACAGGAAGAATAAATAGATGAGAGGCAAACTGTTCAAACATGGCTGCAAACGGCGGTTGCATCACATGCCCTGAAGGATGAATCCAGTGGCAAGCTCTTAAGTCCCTGGACCATCTCCAAAAGGCACATTCCTCTGCTAGGCCTGAGGCACTGCAGAGGTGGAGGTGGCACAAATAATCATTTAAAAAAATTGTGAGAAACATTAAGCGGTAACATAACGCTTCTGTCTTCACAGCACTGAGCAATCAATGAATTGTTGGCTCTTCAAATAGTCCTGCGAGGTCAGCCCTTGCTGTGCTCTGCCCTAAGGAAATGCTGCAAATGTCATGTGATGCCCTTTCAGGCAAAGCAGTTTTGTGCTTTAGAATGATTTCTGAGGCACGATAAAAGTCAAGCCTGGCAGTGTCTATACAGAAAGATTACTTCCTCCAAGGGCAGGACAATCCATCTATGCCTCCCAGCACTGCAAACACTGATTTTTATCTGTTTGATAGTGTCTGTATGTGCTCATGTACATTCTCTTTTTAAAGTCTGGGCTTTCTGAGAACCCGTGAACATTGCTGTACAATCAATAACTACATTGATAATATTCTAGGTTCTGCATAAAGAAATAACTTGGGAGAACTCTCATATTTGTTTCATATTAGTAAAATTTATCCTAAATTAAATGACCATTTTGAAACTGCAACCATAAATACGAACTTGAATTGTTACTTTTCTCAACGATGCTTATATTTCTAATGCTCCATTTTCATAAATATCCTAAGAAATTATTTCCCTGACAGAAGCAACAAGTATAAAGCAAATATTGAAAGGGATTCTGCAGAATGTAAGTTTTAAATTGATAAAATATGGCACCAAAACCCTAGTTGAGAATTTCATTAGTTAGAATACAAAGATCCAGTCTGTATGGCTGAAATGTACTATCAGTTCACGTCAGGCTTTGAATATTGAACATGTACCAGGAAAGTGCAGTTGCAAATCAAGAATTATTTGTGAAAGTTGTCTGGGGAATGTTCAAGAAACTAACTGTCTCTTCTAAAATGATTTGCAATTATGAAGAAGCATAATACATCATTTAAACCACCACAGTAAATTACTTGTACAGTTCTATTTTAGTTGTAGACTCTATCCATGAATTCATTTCTGGAAAAGTCATTGGAATTCATGGAAAATGTGTCTGAGCATTTGCAAAAGTTAGTTGAAAATAGTCACTTGTGTGCTTACCCACAGGGGTCCAAGCTTGTAGACAAATCATAGTCATACAATGGTTGCAGTTATTATTGAAAGTGTAAGGGACAGTAAGATGCTGGTACAGCAACTGGAGAGACATGAAACACAGAGACATG
The DNA here is from genome assembly GCF_000690775.1 of Eurypyga helias. NCBI lineage: Eukaryota > Metazoa > Chordata > Aves > Eurypygiformes > Eurypygidae > Eurypyga > Eurypyga helias. The sequence goes on from NW_010229095.1 coordinate 5,537, forward strand.
AAAGCAGTGGTAATTTCCCCCATGCCCCTTAATTTTTGGCTGGCTCCTTTGACCAGCTGCAAAAATTTTTGTTGGCTATTTAGTTGTTGTGGGTTCACTTCACCTGACAAATGGCTCTGCTGCAGATGGCTAACCTGCCTACAGGGCAACTTTACATGCCCAGAGCAGTGCAAAGTGCCCAAAACCAGGGAGATGTGCAGTCTGCACTGTGTGCCTAGTCTGCAGAGATCATCTGTGTGAGGGAGTCGTTTCCTCCTTTTTCTGCTGTTTTCAGCTCTACAGCTCTTTGACACTGACTAACCAATATTTGGTTGCATGACATGAAGACATCGCGTTATGTCCAAAGCTTGCATTTTGCCCCCTGCATCAAGCAAAGCAAGCAATAGCATAGAGAAAAAAAGAAGTCTTTTGCCGTGAATTATCTGTTGGTTCCTTATAAAAGCTTCTGTTCAGAGCCAGAGGAACTATCCAAAATCATACTGAACAGAGCTGGAAAGAGTCTTTCAATCTATTACAGAAAGTGCCAAAATAAACTTTTGCTTATTTTTAAAACAGTAGGGATATTGCAGCATGCCATGACCGACTCCTCTTTTAGCATAAAAAGGCAGTAATGGAATACTGCAGTGTTATTCTAACGTGCCAGGTATCTCATTTGCTGCACAGTCAAAAGCTGGTTTTGAAAGTAATTAGAATGAATAGATAGCCAAGATTTTAAGTGCTAAGTAATACAGCATTTTAAATTCAAGTATCTTGTTGTATAGGGAAAGATTGGACAAATTTCTGGTCTTGGGAGCTCATAAAGGTTTTTCAGTTTAGACAGAAAAGTTTAGAATCAGTGATAGGAACTGTTGAAGAGATTAGTAATTTTTAAGTGCCCTTTTTTTTTATTATTATTTTGTAATGTGTCTAAATGATTAATTCTCTTTCTTGACATTCTTTTGCCACAAGAAGAAATATTCAGACTAAACCAGTCATTCATCCACTGGCATACCTTCCCCCAGCTGTTCTGCCACTGAATTCCCTTTCCTTCTGAATGCAAAGTTTTGGTAAATTGCTCTCATTTTCAAAACCCATTTAAATAAAATGTTTAGCTTTGGCCTGATTATGAAGACTGTATTTTGTCAGGGAAGTGATGAAAGTCGATCTTCTAGATGAATGCTTTACTGGCTATGCTTTGAAGTCAGCTTCCTTTAAATTGAGAAGGATCCAGCTCATGTGAGCTGAGCTATGGCAATATGCCATGCTTCCAGCATCAGATGTTGACAATGTCTGCCAGCCATTTGGGACCCCTGAAAATGGTGTAAGAATTATGAAATATAAAAATAACAGTTTTGAGGGTCTAGCCTTTCCTTTTGTGAGCTTTGGGCTGTTGTTAGTCAAATCACAAATACTGGCAGCGGTGGACATGGCGCTGAGAGAGAACAGAGGTATTTTTCCAAGTACATTTTCAAACTTTGGGGATGGAGCTTCAGCCAAATTTGAACAAAAGAAGCAGGTATGAAATCGCTCATGTACAGTAAAAGACATAGCAAGTAATTTGCCAGTCATCAGGAATTTAGCTTTTAACATGTCTGCTTTGAACAAGTAGGACAGATTGGCATGTACTCTGCTTGCCCCTTGAGGGGGTGGGGGCATAGTCTTTGAACTGAAGTGGATGGTAAAATTCCCAGTTCCTACAGACAAGTTCAGCTGCTGAAGTATGTGGTGAGGTGAGATATTGACCAGCTTGATTCTGACACATCCACTTGGGACTCAAACAGGCCACAGTACTTTGGCCAAGGCTGGCCTGGGCCAGTGGGCCATGGATAAGCTGAGGTGACACATTTTTCTCTCGATGCATGCTCTGACATTGCTCCAGTTCCTATAATGCAGGTTCCTTTCATCTCTAGCCAGGCAGCTGTCTGAGCAGTTTTGTGGAAGAGAAGGGGTTTCTGTGCTCATGCAAACTGATGGATGCAAAGAGAGGAAATAAATGCTGAGTGAGAAGGAAAAAACCCAAAGGACTGAGACAAGTGTGGCTGTTCAGAGCTCAGAAGGGAGTCTCTGCTCCTTGAACTGTCTTTGGCACGTCAGTCTGGGGATGCTGTGTGTGGGTGCCATTCAGCTTTTGGCATTGTTATCCACTGGGACATAGACTGACTAAAACCAAATCCAAAAAGGCAGTGGCAGAAATGGTCTCTAAAGAACACCTCGTTCACTCTTGCTTTCTTTTCCCAGATTTGCTTTATAGCCTTTTCAGACAAAAGCAGAATGTTTTCTGGACTCTCAAAAAAGAAACACAAGATCCAGAGAACTGAGAATAGAATAGGGCAGTTTTCAGGTTTTGCAAATAAAAACCACCATGTGTTGGTTTGTGTGTGTCATTATTTGTTGTTGATTCAGAGTCAGGGGACCATCTATTCAAACCTCCAGATTGAGGGACAAACTTTAATAATGGCCTGGAGGCATTAATAAGCACTAATTCATTAAATGCTGGAGGATAGCAGGAGCAGAAAAATGCTTGATTCAGAGATGAAGTAACTTAATGTTAATTAGATCTGTTGAGCAATCCAAAAACATGTCACATATTGGAATAACCTTTCCCAATTAGTGAAGAGTTCATTAAAAAAAGACTAAAATGAGCAGGAGATAGGAAAGAGTTTGAAGTGCATGTACATATTTTAACTAGACTTGAAAAGGACTGTTCTCATATCATAAGGAGTTTGCTGACTCTAAAATCTTCTGTATCTGTCTGTGAACAACTGAGGGAAGTACTAAGGGGTTTCCTTTAGTATCCAGTAAGGCCCCAAACTAGCAACACATTTTTCCAGGTTTGTAGTTCATCCCTCATCAGTAAAGTATTCAAAATGTGTGCTTCGGTTCCACTGATTTAAATAACTATTTATTGCTGGTTCTATCAACAATTGCAAGAATTAATTGTGTCTGATCATTCCAGTAAGAATTACGTACCTTCCTGTTAGGAATTCCTACTTAGGGATACATTTCTTTCTTGAAGAAGGCCTACTTCCTTTGCCTGGTAATGGAGAATACCTAAAAACATTGCTTAAGTCTTCAATGACTTAAGAAAAAGTGAATGTACTTGCCAGTTACTGTTTCTAATAGAGCAACCCTCTTTTCAAAACGCTGTCCAGACCATGAATAAAAACACAGAATGGGCCCAGGGAGTTTAGATGTTTATTACAGAGGGAAGTTTTATCAATGCAGGATGTATACAACAAGTATTTTGTGAATCGTCTTGGGAGAAGCGCTCTCTCTGGAAACTTCATTCTGTCTAGCTGCTGACAAAGCTTACACAAGGATGGCTCAAAGAATCGCATGCAGAATGTTTACCTCCTGAATCTTTATGTAACTCTCCCCTCCTGTGTCTCTGGCAAGTGTCTTTTTTTCCATTGCCCAGCTGACAAGCTTTAATTTCCTGTAGCACTGAGTAACTGTACCAACAGTGAGCTAGAACATGCTGCCAGTAATTAAAGGGGTTAGTTGTTTTTTGGACAGGGTCAATACCTTGATGTTGTTTCTGGGCACCCAAAGAGTTTGGGACTTACACTGAGAGAAATGCTTTTCTACACTGTGTTTTCAAATGAAAGGTGGATTCATAATGTGAACAAATAAGAAAGATGCAAATTTGTATGGATTTACTGGCGATATGAACAAGCACAGAACATGTAGTCATGACAGAAATGAGTGTGCATGTACAAGCCATAAGGTGGTTGGGCTTCAGTACTTGGATCCCGAATGTTGCTGTCATGCAAGTCAGTGGAAATTATCATGATTGAATAACAGGTGAAAAGATAGAAGAAATCCAGTTCTTTGCATATTACATATTGCATTGTTTGTCTGTAATTAAAAAAGAAATGACACATTACAGCTACATGTTAATACATAGGGTAATTCTGCAGTCCTCCTCTGGCCAGATAAGGGACCTTAAAAAGATCATGTAGTTCCACCCCCCCTGCCAGGGGCGGGGACACCCTCCACTAGACCAGGTTGCTCCACGCCTCATCCAGCCTGGCCTCGGACACTTCCAGGGATGGGGCAGCCACAGCTTCTCCGGGCAACGTGTTCCAGTGCCTCACCACCCTCTCCGGGAAGAACTTCTCCCTGACATCTAATCTAAACCTTCCCACTTTCAATTTAAACCCGTTACCCCTTGTCCTGTCACTACAGGCCCTTGTAAAAAGTCCCCCCCAGCTTCCTTGTAGCCCCTTCAGGTACTGGAAGGCTGCAATAAGGTCTCCCCGGAGCCTTCTCTTCTCCAGGCTGAACAAGCCCAACTCTCTCAGCCTGTCCCCACAGCAGAGATGCTCCAGCCCTTGGAGAGTCTTTGTGGCCTCCTCTGGACTCACTCCAACAGCTCCGTGTCCTCCTTACACCAGGGCCCCAGAGCTGGATGCAGTACTGCAGGTGGGGGCTCATGAGGGCAGAGCAGATGGAGAGAATTGCTAAGCATCTTTGATTTTCTAAGTTGGTAAAAACAACAAGTTCTTAGCCTTTCTACAAACTGACGCTTATTAGTTTAACTCTAAAAGTTTCCTGAATGGTGGCTTTAGAATCACACCATTTCACTGACATCTTGCAGAGTTTAGCAATCTTAGCTAATATAAAAACATTAACATCTACGTGGTCTGGTAGATAAATTCATACCAGCTTCTGGAATACGCTTCCTCCTTTTAACTCTCGTACTGCTGTTGTCTATAACAGGACACGTGAAAAAGGAGCTAGATAAACTTATCGTGTCTTTTTCTGCTGTGTAGGTCAGCCTACAGATAGTCTATGCTATTCATGTATCAGCATGTGGTTTAGGTTTTGGAGCCTCTCAAATTACAGCTTTTGGTGTTAGCAGAATTTTTTTACAAACTTCTAAACTCATAATGTATGTGAAAGTATGGCTGTCAACTGGGCTTGTAAGTATATTTCTTCCTATTATGTCACAATCAAATATAGAAAGGTTATGCATTTGCTCTGTATCTATGGAGAAAATGGAGCTCTGGGACTTCTGTGTCTTGCTTTCATATTAAAGCTGCTGTCTAAAGGTCTTTGTAGCAAACAGCCTGCTCCTGCTGCTGCTGATATAAAAACGTAGCAGTCCTGTGAATAGACATAATCATCCTCAAAATACAGGTATTTCATTTTTTGATTGTACTTACACAGTAATCAGAGATGAAAATAATAAATATTGGTCAAGCAACATTTTGCCTTCAAACATGACGGTTCCCAAATTAAATTAGTTCAATTTTGGACAAATCAATTCATGCTTAGCATAAGGAGGGCTCTTGAGTTCAGATTCTCAAAAATCAGCTGGAAAGAATAAAGGTTGAGCAATTATTTTTACGATTGGCTGCCCTTCAATTTCTGTTTCTCTAATGGGATTGTTCAGTGAATATTCTAGCAAAAGCACGGAAATTGGTTAAGCTAATTCCACTCTGCAAAAAAGATGAAAACCCATAACATGGTATTTAGTTACTCGCTTCTTTTACAGGTTCTGCCTAAGACCTTGTACTGCATTTTAATCTGTACAACTTACTTCAGATAGTTCTGACAGAGGGAAGCTCAGCTCTGACTTTCCATTGGGCCATGCTTCAGCAAAACACCTACACATGTTCTTCAGTCCTAATGCCATCGTGAATAAGCACGCAGCTAAAGATAAGCTGTTGCTTAAATCTCTTCTTGCCTTTGACATTAAGGGGGATTTTTATTAACTTGTTGCATGCTGTTATTGCTTCATTGATATGCAGTGAGTGACAAGGATTTATAACAAGTAGGGATCTGGATAAATATAATTCATAGGGAAAAGCAAGATGTTTTTAGCTGGAAACAAAAACCTGGCAAGGATCTCTGGCAGCTATAATCGTATTTAGCTGTAACAACCAGGTTAAAAACAAAACCAAAACCAGAAAACAAGTAGGAATGTTCAGAAGATCAGGGACTGTCTTACCACGTGCACTTCAGTGGATATGATCAGCCCTTGGGAATTTGTTCCCACACCAGCATCAGTCTCTCTGCATCTTTGGTTACATGGCGAAACAGGATGGGGAAATGAAAAATCAACTCCCCAAGCACACATTCCCTGTGGATTGTTGTACAACTGCAACAATACCTGTGCTGGCACAAGCAGGGGCAGATGGGGGGTGAAGACAGAGTAAATCCTGCCCAAGCAGCCTTAAGCAATTCTACTCGTTCATGGGAAGTGGTAGCTTCGGGCTTTAGAAGTGCTACAGGCATACAAATAGAACCCTCAGCTGAGGCTTATACACCCTTCCAGCTTGGGTATATAGATGCAAATCATGGTCCAGGGACAGGTAGACTCACAGCCAGGCAAGCAACAGGAAACAGAGACTGATCCATTTTAAGTGTATTCAAGTTCACCTCATATACAATCTCCGTATATAAGAAGTTGATCTGATGTAAGATTTTAGCAGAGTTTGAGTTACAAAATTGCATGGAATATTTATGGCTTTTTAATGACATTCTACTGGGCTGAATATTAGCTACATAATGGCTATGCCTCTACCAGTGCCTCTGCTCATGTGAAGATGCTTTGGGAATGGACTTCATCATGCCAGGGAATTTCTTTCACTGGGTATTTTTAAGTAAATAAACAACCAAAGAGTTAATGACCTGGAAAGCTCTGAGGTATTATATGAGTTTATTAGGCATACAGTGTTCCACCACTGTTCTGTACAACATCTTTCGAAAGATCAGGAAGGATGGAACTGGCTGGGACTTATATCAGGGGCACAAGGGAAGCGTGAGCTGTGGCACTTCCTATAGGGTGTATAGGGCAATAAACAAAAGATGTCTGAATAGAAAATGTCTCTCAAACCTGAGAGGGAAAAATGGTGGAAATGAATGAGTGCTTGAAGTAGGGGGGAATGGTGAAACAGTTCTGACATGAGATTGGGTCTGCAGAGCAGAAGCTGGAAGCAGGAGCAGCTCTCCTGTAGAAACAATTCATCTCAATTGCAGCCTGACTCCCCGCTTGGGACCTGCTGGTCGTGGAAACACATCACTACTCCCTATTTCCAGCACAGATTAGTATTATTTTAGTTCATTTATTGGTAGGAAGTACACTGTGGGGCAGATTTATAAAAATACAGAAGGGCTTAACTCCTGTCGTTACCTAAATGCCTTGGAAAATCAACTGTTGTGTTCTTACCATTTAATTTCTCTTGATTATTGAAATAAGTTACTTGCTACTTAAAGTAACTAGTCAAGTCATGAAAAGGAGAATAGTTTTCTTACTGAATTTTAATTCCTACTTAATAATAGGTTCTTACTAGCTTTTGAATGTAGAATCAGTGGAGAGTACAGTGCTTTTTAAGATCTCCCTAACAAAAAGTGGAACAAAACATGCCCTATCCGAATGGTAACAAACCTTAATCTTGAAATCTGAGACCTGGCTCCATCTTTATCACATCACACTTACTTCACAGGGCCAAATTTTCTGTGACTGCGGTAGATAAATCTCTTGTCCATCAGGGTAGAGGTGAATTAGAGAGGATGCTCTTAATCCATGAAGAAGGGGGAAATAGAACCTTCAAACTCCAGGGAATGTCACATTCTACAAAATTATGAGAATCCTTGGGAAATGCAGAGTTATCTCCATGGAAAGTTGAAGCCTGTGTGGCCTCTGATATCCCCTGTGGTGCATCCTGCCAGCAGGTTCCTCTGTACCTGTAGTGACAGGGTTTTGCAAGCCACAGCTACTTGGAAGGTCTGCAGGGTCTGGGCTGTAAGAAATTGTGTAGTCTTTGCCTTCAAGAAAATACCAGAAAGAACAAGTGCTAGAACTGTGATTTCCTTAATTACCAGCTACATTCAGTGGGACTAAATCCTCTAAAAATAGAATTGATTTTATTTAAATTATCACAATAGCTTCAGTTAATCTAGAGCAAGTATGAGCAAAGCTTGTTTCAAAGCTGACCAATCTTTTTAATTATTCATTGTTCTTCTGTTACTTTGTAATGTGGGAGGAAAAACACTTGAAGTTCTTTTCTTAAAGTTGCTAAATCCATATTCATCTTTAGCTTGGTTTTCCCCTTGCTTGTGAGGGAGGTAGAGAGCCAGTTTAAACTGTGTCAGCATTTGGCTGTGAGTGAATTGTAGAAAATTATTTTAATTGATTTTTATGTTTTGAATAATATCTTAACAGGCAATCATTGAATTTTGCTTATGCGCGTAAACAAACCAAACTCATGGGAACGTGTAATGTGAAATCAGATGTTTTACATTTAGGCTTAAATCTAACTAATAACTTCTAAATCCACTTTTGTATGCACATGCAGATTTCCATCAAAAGCAGTGCCAGGGACTGCAGGGTTGGCCTACTGGTATATTTTAGGACACTCTTCTATCACATCTGATTTCTTAGACCCAACTTTCATTTGAAAGCAGAAACAAGTCCATAGAAGTCAGTGCAATTACAGTCACAAAACTGATCTCACCCCTGATTTTTTTGTACAAGCAAAGGGTAGAAGGAAAGCCTGGACTCCAGGCATCCTTTACGTGGCCTTGCTCTGAAAAGAATGGGGAATCTGCTTGGTCCCTGGCATGTATTGATCTAATTTGAAGGTGCAGCAATTTAACTTTTTACCCCAGGATCCTTGAGGGTCTCAGGAGATGAAGGAAACATGCAGCACAGTGGAGTTGGGCCAGAGCCTATGTCACCTCTAACAGCCTGTTCCAGTTCTCTGCACGCAAAAGAGGAGTCCTGTGCTGGCACTTCAGCAAATTAATCTCCCCTTCTTTACGGCCCTTTTGCTGCTGGAGTACGATTAAGAGACATTAGTGTACAGAGAGTTCAGTACTTTGAATTGCAAGCTTCACTTGTAATCTCTGCTAGTATCACATACGATGTAAATACTACAGGAAAATTCACAGAAAGATGAAGTCTCTGCAGGAAAGGAACATTTAAAAGCTATTAATTGAAAGAATCACCAGGGAGGAAGGAAGAGAGAAGGAGATGAGCACCAATGGAAAAGAAATATATATAAGATAACCCTTTCCATCACTGCAGTCAGCATGCAGGAGGTGAAGGCAGATGCTGTGTTATTTGATATTTATCTGTGCAGGTAGTTCATATGTGGTCTTTGTAATATAGTGTAACTCTGTAAAACACATTTCTGCTTTCCCTTCCCTTTTCTTTCTCCTACATATATAACTTCTCTGTCCATTTAATTATTAGGACGTTAAAAAACATTTTGCTAGTTAGAGACAGGTATTAGGAAATACTCCTCAACCGTATGTGGAGTCTCTATTAAACAGTCTCTACCGGGTGTCTGTTGAACAGGGAATACCAGTCATACCATAATAAGAAAGCGCTACATTTATTATTGAACCATAGTGTTGCTGCTCAGAAGTGCTGGCCCTGTTTCCTGCTTTGCCACTCTTGCTTTATAATCCTGGGCAAATTGCTCCAAAGTTCCTTTTTTTTACCCCTTTTGGTTTTGTCTACTTAAACTATGTACCAGGGTAAAGATATTTTCTGTGGCTTTCTGTGTATTTTGCTTTGTGCTCTAAAACCCTGATCTGAAGTTGGGATCTAGGCACTGCTGTAGTTCAGTAATAGCGATAGATAACAGTAGCAGTAAGTCAGGATTGAAAAAGGCAATTCCTCTGACACTTGGCATTTACTGTAATGTCAATACACAGGAAGACTTCAAGAACATAGTCTGAACCATGACACTGTCATTTGTGAAATCTCTAAGACTTCTCAAACTGGAAGTGGCACACACGGCCACTTTGGGTTGAGAACTCAAAGCTGCACTAAGTTTTACAAAAACCTGCACTGAGACCTATGAATTTCACATCCACAATATTTAGCTCTTGGTAACAATTGTGTAATCAGTGGTACAGACAAAATTGGAGTGTTTTACAAGCATGACATTTGACATGATGAAAATATTTAATCAGTGGCCTCTGCAAAGATTTCTTTAAGCACCACTGTCATACAGCTGATTGCAAAGTGAAAAAGGCAAGACAGCAGGAAGCCAAAATGTCCAGTTCCTAACTACATTAGAGGTTCTACAGAGCAGTAGTTCTGGGGCTGTAGTCAATCGCAGCTTTGGAGTTAACTAACAAAGACACATCCTGAGTCAATGCAGGAAGATTTTTTTCTTTCTTAGATGTGATCTGGACAGTTTATCATTAACAAAGACACCAAGAAACTTTCTGTAAGGACACAGGTATCGGATTCTGGTATCTTAGTAAAGGTAGTATGCCTAGTATACACCAAAGCAGACTTTATTTTAAACTCAATAAGGATTACATAAAATTTCTTGCAGGAATAGACAAAGCTTATCCCTTGTGCAATAGGATTGTTTCACAAATTCTCTTGGCAGTTTCACTTAGACCAACCGTTCCTTTATCTGCTATGTGGTGGTGTGCGCTGCTGGACGGTCTCACCCACAGCCGTATGTATTTCACTGATAAGCAAAGTAACTGCCGTTGATCATTTCAGCAGTGTCTGTGGATCCTGCCTGAGCTCCAGGCCCTATACAGCTGCATTCCGCAGAAATCTGTAATGAGCAGCTGTCATGCTGGAAATGGATGGATTCTGATGGAAACTGGAAATCTCACAACAGCAGCATCACCAAGCCTAACCTTCTGAATTAGGACTACAGAGAAACACTGAGATGTGCCTAGTCCCCAAGTTATCTATAATGTAAAGGTAGCCTGGAATCACAGTCCTCATACCAATGCCATCTGGGAAGCCAGGGCTTTGCAAGAAATCCTCCAGAAAAAATTTGGGGAAGCCCAGCAGCTTTCAGCAGTCTCTATTGACATGATCTCTGTTGTGATAAACAAGTATTTTTCAACAACAAAATAAAAGACTAAAGCTTTTCTTATCTTATCTGCCTCTAAACCTGAGCTGGTCTTTATTTTTCAGTGCAGAAGACAAGCACCAGTTAGGACTATTCATGCCTTTTCCATAGACAGCACAAAACCTAAAATCCATCCCTTATATTCTATTTATTCAGCCATTTATTTCCTTGAGAAAATCTGGAAAAATCAACCCAATAAATTTTATTTTCAGATTTTAAAAATGGTGGGTTTACTCCCTTTTCCACTGTGCCTTTGAAATCATCCTACAGGCTGCATTTGTCCTTCTCTTGTAGTTGTTACGCAGAAGCGCAGCAGCTGGCGATGGTAAGAACTTCCTGAGTCACCCAGTGCAAGCCCTCTGCTAGCTTGTATTGGAAAAGTGAAAGAAACAGGTCTTTCACATAAGGATCCTCCTGGTTCAAATGATGACAAATCTGCAGGATTGGCAGCATAGGATTTTGAATTTTGTTAAATAGTTTCATCATATAGTATCACAGTATCACTTTTGTTAACGATGGAAAATGAGGTTGGCCATGTAGCCCGGCATGATTCATGATGGAGTGCAGTGCACTATGAAGTACTTCAGCTTTTAATTCCACCAAGACCTAACAATCTTTACAACTAGAATTTTCAAATATTAATGAATGTAGCAGTTGAATAAGTATGACAAGGAAGCAGAAATTATTCCCAAACAACTTAGAGTATTTATTTTAATCTTCCCAAGGGACCTTGCTTTTCAGAATTAAGACTCCTCATGCAACCAGCTCTGAAATGGGATCGGTTACAAGATAAGACATTATTTATTACATTTCTAACAAAGTGATGAAGCTTTAGAGATACAGGTTTAATATTTTCTCACTTTGCAGAAGGAATGTAATTTGAACTTCATCTAAAAGTGGTTTTTTCTTCACTCCAGCCAAATGAAGCAACACTGCAGTGTTTAGGTGTTGCCAGTGAACCTGACTCAGATTTCATCGTTATTGGAGGCAATAGCAATGCTACAGGCCAGACAGTGCCACTTCTGATACCTTTGGGATTTTTTTTATTGCCAATGCAAAACAAATGGCTTAAATTTGGGAAACAAATCTGGTGGAAAAGCAAAAATTGGAAGAGCAGTCAGCTCCCTGTCCTTCAGCTGCGACTCTTCAGTAAAACTTTTTGTGACTAGCAGAAACAAGCTATAATCTGGAAAGCCAACAGTGACAGATCTTGGTGTGCAGAGTTAACATCCTTAAATATCCAATCTTAGAGTAGAATGGCATAAATTCATTTTGGTGGCTTTTGAATAGGAAGGTACTTAGTGGTATATCAAGCAATGATGAACTTGTGAAAAGGCTAGTTACCAGGGCACTGTATATTGCCATCTCTTGGGAAATATGCACAAGGGGGGGTAAAATAAAGTTACACAGAGTGATTGCTCTTCTGAAAAAGTTGCCAGATGCATAGCTTCCAGAAGAGTTGCTCCCCTAAACTGCTGTCTCCAAATATCCTTATTATCCTCCACATAAATGACGTACAGAAACTAGGATATGTGCAGCGCTCTCTGCTGGGCAGTGTAATATATTTTCCCAAGAAGCCAAGACTCAGAGAGACCGTTATCAAATGATCAGGAAATATGGATCATCTTTGCTTATTCTACTGGGGATTTACAGAGCCAGAGAGGAGTATGGTCCATTTTTATGGCCTGAATATTCCTCACTATGACAGTTCTACCTCTTTTTCACTAAAATGGTACTGAATCAGGCAAGGCTATGCACTGTGAAGCAGAAAATATATGCATGTTGGTTTAGTATAGGAAGGTAAATATCCCATTTCCACTCAAATGGGATATTCATGTTCCAGCATAAAAGGATCCCAAATGTGCCAGTCACTATAGAAATGAACAGTAAATTACCACACGCTCCTGATGCTGAATTTTACCCTTATGAAAGGACAGTCAGAGTAAGCCCCATAATCTCTTTTTGGATGTATTTTCTCCAGCTGAGGTATATTGTCTGGGATGCCTTCCCTATCCTTCAGGAGACAATAAGCCATGGCTCTGAACTGTGTCTGTGGGGCAGTGAGTTTCTGTGCTAATCCTGACCATTATCCACTTATCATTACCTCTGCAGGTTTCTACACTCAGAGCAAGGCTGTATTTTTCCTACACCAGCGCACAGCTCCATGCCAGTTTTCTCAGTCTTGCTTTCAAGCTTTGTGGAAATTCTAATGGAAGCACTAAATCATGATGCTTTAGGGAGTGAGCCTGTTTTGGCTATTAGTTGTAATTAGCCTTCACCCTTTCTGTTTTAAATGAGCACACTGCTCTGGGCTCCCCCTCTAAATACAACATTTTGCTCATTTTAGGTCTTGATTGTCTTTCTAGTAAATAGGTACCTTGAGACTTACCTCAGCAGTAATCGCTACATCATAGTTCATCATTCCTCAAGACTGGGAGTTTATGATAAATTTGTGCAATATTTACATAAACAATGGCTAGCAGAGTTATGGAAATGGTTTCCTTTTGTACTGAAGAATAGATTATTAGCATGAACTTAAAATCTGTTAGTTTATGCTTTACACATTGTGTTATCATTTGTGTTTATGAAATTTGGCTGTAAAAGTCTTCCAACTACATTATCTTTTTGTTGTGCAGCTCTAGGGAGCAGCTTACAAAACTATGGAAAACGAAACCCACTGAGTTAGGTAATGACCCTTTCTAGCTCCGTCCTGCAATTCTAGGGACTAAATTTACCCAAATACTGGTGTGTCTGGAAATTTCTCCTTAGTTAGTGGGCCCTTAAGGTGGGAGAGCGATAAAATGGCAGCACATTATTGGCTGCCTCCTAGCTCCTGCCCCTCAAGCATGATGCGGGAAACGCCTGTCAGCCACAGCATATCTTTTTCTGCACAAATATCCCTTTGGGGCTGTGCCAGCCCATGATGTACCAGAGCAACCTCTATTAGCAACCTCTATTCGTGGCTTTGTGCCATGAAACCAGGCTGATCTCTAGCTGAAGACAAAAATCAGAGTGCAGAAGATTTATGGCCACTTCACCCTAAGCTGTACCTGCTGGAGTGCGGGGTTGCTATAGGAACATGGTGAAAACACCCAAGGTTCCCTTCTGTTCAAGTGTCATTTTTCCACCCCATAATAAATCCTCTAATTTACATGGGGAAATGGTAACCGGGCTGATAGGCTGTTGCAGTTAATCCCTGTTGGGAGAATCTACTGATATGGATTATGAAAAGGAAGGGTCAAAAGGAAGAATAGGAGTTGGGGGAGAGAGGACATTTTATATATATATATATATATATACACACACATATTTTCTCTTCTTCAGTATTTGAAGGCAAGATAAGTTTAGTTAAATTAAATGGAAAAATTGTGAAGAAAATATGATTTGGACCTCAGAAGAAATCTGTACAGAACATCCCAAGTATGAGTAGCAGGAAGCTGCTTTGCTGTGCCTGGGAGCCCCGTGACAGCTCAGGTAATACGGGGTGTGAGAGCAGAGCGGTTTGGACTGGGGTCTTTAAACTAACTCATCTGCTTTGCATCGGAGCGGATCAGTAATGCTCGTTTCATCCATTTTGCTACTTCTCTGTAGTAAAGTCCAAGGGAGGGTGTAGCACCGAGCCAGGAGTGGGAACTGCTTCAGAGACACTAACAAAAATACATCTCTACCACTGTAGTCACGTGCCCTTTATAATGCCTGTTTGCATCTCTGCTAAACTCTGACTGCCCTAGTACCATCTCCATCTGGGAACTAGGGAATGCACCCTTTTGGTCAGCATCTAACAGGCCTGCTTTGGATTAGAAGTTTGCCAAGGTGTTTACAGACAAAGGCACTGGAATAGCTGTCTGCTCCCTCTGTGGCTGTTTGCACAGTAAATAATACAGACCTACAGCTGTCCCCTACACGTGCAGGTGTTCTCCATGCATGAAAGTGTAATGCCTGCTTTTCTGCCTGCCTGGGCAGGCTTCAAAACCCCAGATGAAGGTGAACCGATGAAGAAATATTTAACTGTCAAAGCAAAGTTCAACCCTGCAGTTTTGATATATGCTCACATCATATTCAGACAGTTCTTCCACGAAAGGCTTGTTTTAGGAGAAGAGCAGGACAGTGATTTCTGAGTGCCCAAATACTTTGATAGGCTAAACATTAAGGTAAGCTTAGATTAAAGTAGTTGTTCTTAAGTAGCAAAAGATTAGGTAGTTGCCAGCTTATATGGAAAGAAATATATGGCCTGCAAGTCTCATTTCCTTTCCTTTTTTAGATGGAAAGTGCACCAGGATCAACAGGCGGAACTCACCATTTTTGCAATTGGCCACATCCCCACTAGCTCAAACGATACAGTCGTTTCACATAACGGCTCTCTGCCAAGGTTATGGTCTACTCATCCCATGGCAAGCATTAAAAAAGAGCAGAACCCCCCAAATCATCATCTTAGCACTTGAAGAGCCGTTTAAAAAACAAATCCTCAATCCCCAAGTATATAGCCAGCTAAGTCAAAGCTGTGTCCTGAGCCAAAATTTTGTCCTGAAACGACTATTGTGACTAAGCTGAGGGTGGTATTAAAAGGTATTAAATATTTATTTGGGGATTCTGATGATGCTGAACATTTTTTCCTGTGGAAGCTCCTATCCCAGTGACCGTAAATGAAGAACAGGACTTGGATGAAGCAGATGGTTAAAAAAATGACTTGCTCCTTTTTTAACCAGGCTTTTGTGTAAATGGAGTGTGACATGGATCTCTATGCTTTTTGACTTTGAGAGTGCGTCTGTGTGCTTTTAGGTTTTAATAAGTGTTTAATTATGAAACCGTGTGCCATCATGATGATATGGATTTTACTGGCTCTTTAAAGATTTGGAAGGTTCTTGAAAATTTGGGTTGTTCGCTGATTTCTCGAACCAACATTATCTTTTTAAAAGAGGTATTTTGGTGTCTATTTTTAATGAAATGGGGTAGCCACAATCCTTGAGTGTGGGACTGGACAAAGAAAGATATTTTTAGTCTTTCATTTTTTTGCTTTTTTCTGCTTTTGTTTCTTCACCATTAACCTTCCTGAGTGCCCAGAGCATTAAGATTTCAATGAAACTGAAAGACAGAAGAGCCAAGAGGTAACTGCAGAGGGTGTGATGTGAGGTTCCCCTTGCAAACACTTCTGTCGAGCTGTTGAAAGTTCACCAGCCCCCAGCACCTACTTACCGTTCCCATGATGGAGGTAACAGCCCCCTCAAACCTGGCAGCAGGACTGCTTGTGCACGTGCTCCCTAACCCATTTTATTCAAAATTAGATGGATTTGTGAAAAAATGTACCGTTGAAGCACCTCAACCAACGTGCCTCATTTAGGCTGATGCAGGTTAAGGAAATGTCACCTGAGCAGCACATCCGAGGCAGCGCAGTTTCTACCAGAGGAAATCTGGTGATTTCCAGTGAGGATTAGATTGAGGGTGGCAGCATGTTACACTGGCACAGCTGGAACCAGAAAAGAATGTCCTTTTACTGTGTAAGAGTGGTTAAACCAATACAGTGCCTTCTGTCTCCTATTCCTGTAACTCACCTGTGAATTTGCTTCTAACATCACATTATTTCATAAGAATAACAGATATAATGAAGAAATAATGAGGGATCTTCTAGGATCCAGCTTTGTAAGTTGGAAAGCAATTGAAAATGGTCATCTTGCATCTTATTTTATGCAAATTCTCCTACTCCCTAGTATCCAAGTGCCTTGTAACCTTTCAGTGGGAAAAGGGACTTGCACTTCCGAGGTCTGTTCTTTCGCTCGTTCGTTTTCCAGGTAAGAGATTGTGTAGGCAGAGGGGTGTTTTTGCTGGCAGAGTTCACAAGTTTAGCAAACTGTTTTAAACTACACTGAAATATGTTGTGGTTTCTAAGCCAAAAGACAAGCTACTTGCAGAATTGTCCAGATTAACTTTGTCTCTTGCTTGACATGTTCCTAAGCTGAATGTAATGAAGATCTATTCTAAGAATTCCTAAGGGTTCTCTTTCACACGGAATCTGGAACTGATCCATGGGTTTCCACACTTTAATCAATGTACTGTCTAATATTGATTTCCTCCAGAAGTCAAAGAGATTTGTTTCCCTTCCCTGGAGACTTTGGGTTTTTACCTTTGGCTGCAGTCCTTGAATTAATATGGAAATGGAGACCATCACGTGCAGTTGCACGGAGCCAGGTATCCTGTGCACACGCAGACACTCAGATGATTGCTGTCTCCTCTGGCAGCTGGACAACTCACACAACTCTTTGCTCATCTCTCTGTAAGCTTTGTCTAAGGAGCAGAATAATAAGTGACTTATTACTGGTCTCTTTTTTTACCCTTTGTTTTGATATCTGTTCCTCACGTCACTCTGGAGTAAAGGTCAACACAGTTCTCTGGAAATTTGCTTAGGCTGGTAAGGTAATAAGGAGCTGATTACAAGCCAGAAAGCAGCTACATGGAAAGCAGCCATCTCTCCCATCATTAATCCAGAGTCACTTATAGGTGACTGTCTATCAAGCAAAAAGTTTCAGATTTGCATCTAAAGCCTAATACTTTTCTTCTAATCAGCGTTTCTAAGCTGCCAACAAGAATGATCTTAGCATTGCCTGAGTGAGGTTTCCTTTCATCATTTGGCAGCCTCAAGGCAGAGTGGCTCTCACTTGTTTTATACCACACGGAACTGGAAATGAAATACTGGGGAATCAGATATCACCACATTAGAATTACTCATGTAAGCCTCAGTTTCACAGGGGTTTGAGGATCTTGTGCTCTCCTCTTCCTCGTCACCCTCTCTGTGTGCATGCTGTGTGCACACGTGTGTAGATACAACTAAGCGTAAAGGAATACATAGCATCTCAAGAGCAAGGGCACCAGCCCCAGAACAGAGATCATCAAAGTCAGTCTTTTAATTGACATATGTGATCTTGTGAATTTGTCACAATGGCAAGGGAGGTGAAGCAATTCCTCCTGGACACAGCGACGACGTGAGTGCAGGCAGTGATGTAATTAGCTAGGGTCACACCCAGCCTCGTTTGAAGGGTAAAGCTCTTGGTGGTGTTAAATGACAGTCTGTCCTGAATTTGTCATGCCCATATGTCATCAGTAACAACTTACAAAACACACCTCTCGTTTTAGATCCAAGTTTGCATCTGTTCCGAGCAAAACGTGTGCCATGTCCCTGCATATTCCTAACAAGTCTATATTAGACAGCACAGAAGTGAAAGCCCTGAAAGTGAAACAGGGAAAAGTCCTTCTTATATTATGAAAAAATGAATCGCAAATCTCTGTCAGTTTTACCTGGCCTTACATGAATAGAAAATCTCAGCGGAGAAAATATCTCAAAATACTTCACCATATTTCCATGGCATATGAAAGGTTACATACTATCACATACTATCCCTTAGGAGAAACATATTTTCATGTTTTCCAGCATGTGATGGTAAACAACATATAATTTGTCCTGGTGAGGAAATCAAAAAGATACAGGAATTTAGTCCGTGTCTCTTTCATTGGTCCATCATGCTGCTAAAGGACATCTTTGAAATAAGGATCCAGGCTGAGAGCAATCTATCCCTGGATCCTGAGATGCCAGATAGCTAATATGGTTTAGGAGAGGTGGTAGTTTCAAAGGCATTGATTTATAAATGTTTTCTATTTTTAAATATGCAGCTGGACATCTCGTATGATTTACAGAAGCAGCTGACTGGCTTATATGCCTAATTTTCATTGACTAACAACCAATGTTTAGGTGCTTCTAAAATCTCCCTAGTTGTTTCTCTTCATCATTAGGCACAGAAATGCTTTGTAAAGCTGAAAAAAAAAAAATTCAGGGCTGAATTTTCCAAATTTCAGATCTTGTGACATCAGTGGCCAGAGTTCAAAAATGCTTTTTTTCTCAGCACCTTGAACTCTTGAAAATTCTGCAAACTCACTGTCATTGATATATAATTTTTCAGGAATTTTGAACTTCTAATCTGAAAAAAAAAAATGCAGAGAAATCTGCAATCCCAGAATTTAAACATTATAACACTAATATTTACAGTTACATTCTTTTTACAGTTACAGTGATGCAGAACAAAAATCCTTTGAACTATAATTCTGCTCTAAATAAATATTATTGGTGCTTTGTTTTCTTAGTCTCCCAATTTTCTATATCAAATACACTCATTTTACCTTTAAAAATGTTTTTTTATTAAGTGGCAGGGCAGGAAAAAAAGTTAAATACATTTTCATATATTAATGCCAAGAACAAAGTTTCTGAAGGGTAGACTCTTTAGATTTCTAGACCTGTGCAACACCAGCGCCTTGGTAGGAGACCCTACAAAGGGAGGTAATGAAAATATAGTAATTCTGCTGTTGTACAAAACAGTAATAGAAAGAAATTTTCATCCTCTTAGATGCATCAATTCCAGGAGGTATGAGACAGGAAAAGTTTGCTTGAGCGGCCACATCACTGAACAGCCTTGTCGAACAAGAAGGTGCCACGATTCCTTATCAGAATAACACTGTTTTAAAGGGTTTAAATAATTGTGCTTTATTCAATATTCAGAACAGACTTGACTTTCCAGATATTTTTCAAAGGGAAGTTTCTGCTGAGCTGGCACCAAAATTCCAAGCAACAGAACTTAGGAAGTGTTTAAGATCCAATTATAATGAAGAAAAGAAAGCAAATGATGTCCTATGGAAATGCTGACCCTAGTATAAACATGCTGACATTCCCAAATTCTGCCTTTGTTATTAAGGTTCTTATTTTCCCTTTTATTTACATTTTGGTGGTACAAGGTTGTGCCGTATACTAGCGTGACTTTTGGAATAGTTTGCTGACATGGATATTAGTATCTTGTAGAGATCCTTCTCTCCTCTTTCCTCGTCGTCCCTGCTTCCTGTTAGCATGTCAGTTATGAATCAGAATTAGGCCAAAGTATTTGAGGTGACAAAACCTGAGATGAGAATAATTGAAGTGGTAGAACTGTATTGCTGAGTTCTGCTGTGCTTTGCAATATTCTGCCAATTTACTGAAAGGGGATGAAATGCACTGTGCCAAATTATCTGCTTTCTACACTGCAAGTCCTTCTAATAGGGGAGATGTTACAAGTTTCTAGTTGTTTTACAAGGCTATAGTTAGGGCTGCAAGCTCCTATTTTTGGATACTTCAGTGACTACTGTGAGAGTTTGTGTGATAAGTAAGACTGGGAAGGCACATTCACATCTTCCCAAATTAGCACCCTCTATGCACCCGTTTTTCTGCTCTTTGTCCCATTTTGTGCAAGACCAGCTGCCTTTGTGAGGGTATAAAAGAAGGTGCTATCCGTATGTACATAGTGTTAAGTGGTGTGGAATTTCTAAGCATTTAAATTAATTACCTCAGCAAACACTTTAGAGTGCCTAATAGTATTAGGGTTACAGTTAGGCCTGGAATATAATTTGTTTTACTAGACGTTTTCTGCTAAAAATAACAAAAGTATTTCCAAACCAGTAAATATAATCAGAAAGATTTTGAGGAGAACTTCAAAATCCAAGAGAAAGTAAGAAAATACTCATAAAGTAAAGAAATCCCCATCTTCATAGAGTCAAAAGTTTAGATTTTGAAATCACAACAATTCAATTTCATTTTAATAAGTTTCAAAGCTGTTTTAAAAATTAAGGGCCTAGAATCAGCTTCTTATTGAGATGCCAAGCATGTATAAATCTGACCTGATGCAATACACGATTTCCTAATTCAGAATAGACCAAATGCAAGTCAAGCTCAATTATACATGAAAACAACTCCAGGAATGCACAGTTTAAAAAATTTCAATAAATTATGTATCAAATTGAGTCATTCCACCGCATTGTTGTCACAAATGCAACATGTCAAGGACACCACATTAAAAAAAAAAATTGTGGGTGAATAAAGAAAACACAAAATGTAATTAGCTCTGATTTCTGTTAGACTCACTTTTTTCTGCCTGACTGAAATTTAACCCAAATAAACTAAAAATAATTGAAAAAATCTCCTAGCAACCTGAAACCTCTTCCTAAGCTTTGTACACTTGCTGAAGTTTTCTGCCTGTTGTTGTGTAGACTCCAAACAGATGGTAGTAGTGAAGGTTTTAGCAGGTAAATATGTCATTTTTCTAAGGGTCCCAGTAGGGAAATGTGAAGGATATGGCACAAAACCAGTGCTCCCCAGGCAGAAGTAATGGTCAGGTGGAAGGAGTAGTCATGGTCCCAGCTTTTCCCACACTGCTAATGTTGCTTAAGGCAGAGAAAGTGTGTTCTTCAGGTCAGCTCATACATACAACCACCTTCCCACCAACCCTACCTCTTCAGTAACACTGAGCTGTAGTTAATTCCAAAGGGACAAGGTGATGCCACTCGCACCTTTTATCCAAAGGCTCAGCCACCTCTCCCTTCCGCCACTGGCAAACAGGAGCAGTTTCAGTGGTTCATCAGGGCTACTCCCTGGTACTTGTGAGAGAAGAAGAGAGGTTTGTGGTAGAAACGAACCCACGCACAACTAGGACGAGCTGTAGCCTAATTAAAGTTAACTGTCCCCAAGTGCTTTCTTGAGAATAACTGCTCAAAATTACCTAAACTCATACACTTTCTTAAAATCCTCTGAGGTTTTGTTTCCTTTTCATTTATTAGGGTTTTACCTTTCTAATACCCATGATTGTGATCATGTTGCTTTTGATTTATGCTGAGGAATCTGGCCACTGGGCAATAACACAGAAATATTTATCTTCAGAGCGTCTTCAGCCTGAGAAATGTTTTCATCCCTTGCCCACTGACATTAATCCCACTGCTCGCCATCTGCCAGCAAGTTGCAAACTAAACTGTTTATTAAAAGCTTTTGAGAAACACCAAAGTTAGGCCCTGAAAACAAAACTTCACACTGACTTGAAGAGCAGATTCAAGGCCTCAGAAAATGAGAAAACTTTCTCATTAATGAGAAAATATAATCTTCTATTTATATAACTCCTTTTTATCTTAGAGAACCTCATCAGTTTGGGCTTGACCTTATCTTTCTCCCCATTTGTTCATCACTTATGTATTTTCTCTGCAGTCTCTCACAATTAAGGAGACTGTAAAAACAGAATTAGCCCCTTTATAAGCGAGTAGCTATCTAACTATAAATGAGTCATAAACTACCCTTTAAAAAAAGCCTTTGAGAGGGCAGAAGAGCACTGCAGTCTTGTATAACGACTGTCTCAGCCGAGTTCAGGAGAGGAAGAGGAGGAAATCCCAAATGGAAAAAGGAGAATTTAGGTGCATAGATAAAATGAATTGAGAAAAATGCAGTTTGGCTGTGCTGGTATTTCAATATGGGCCCATAATAAACACTTATTGGAAATCTGAGGAATATGTTTTCTTTGGAAATTACTGATAACGTCAAAATATAAATGTTTGGCCAGACTGTGTCCTATGACAGCACCCTCCACAGAAATCAGGCAAAGGAGGGAAATCTCCCTGCTTTTGGGCACCTTTCCCAAGTGCAGCTGCTGGACCCCATGTCCTGCACTGCCCAGGGCCGAGCTCACCCTTTGCTCAGCTGGTTTTTTCCCTGGGATTAGGCCCAGAACAAATAACTGTTCTCCATGTCAGCATACAGAATTCTCCATGC
Source organism: Eurypyga helias (assembly GCF_000690775.1). NCBI lineage: Eukaryota > Metazoa > Chordata > Aves > Eurypygiformes > Eurypygidae > Eurypyga > Eurypyga helias. The sequence goes on from NW_010229095.1 coordinate 27,956, forward strand.
CTCTCCTGTTCAAAGCCACTGCTAAAAACCAATTTAGCATCTGCAGGACCTCAGCCCCCATCCCCACATCCCAGTGCATCGAGCATTCCTCTGTGGTGTATCCTCAAGCAGGTGGGACATGTCCTGTGCCACACGCTGTCATGCTGGGCCCCCAGCTGCTCCCATATGCTCAAAGGACTTTGGTTTTTCTTGGGAGCAAACTGAGTTGGCCTGATGCTGAGCAACTCCTGAAGAACTGCTGGCTTGGAAAGTCCCATGGAGACGGGCCAGACACCTGCTTCTCAGGTAGTAAAAAGTTGAAGGAAATCTCCCTGCACCTTTCTAAAATAAATAAATAAATAACTCAATCTGTCTTAACAGGAATTGTTGACATTTCCATTTGCATTCTGAATCTGGATTTTTTTTTTTTTTTAAAGAAAAAATACTTTTTTATGAGAATTTATTGCTTTGGTCTAATACCACAAAATTGGAACTCTCTCTGTTTCTCTAATAATGAAGTCTTCAGAGTTTTAGTTTTTACAAAAATGTTGGGCACCTTGACCATGTGTTTGTTTTCTTTAACTTTAGGAATAGATTAGCCTTTTTATGAAGCCTGACGTATGTGTACTCTCTGCTCTTGACCATGTGTTTCATCTCACTGGTATTCTTTTATTTTTTTTTCAATGGTTTTAATATTCACAGCCTATAAATTTCCTTATTTCTGTTGATGGATTTATTTGCAAACATTTGGCGCTACAAAATAATACAGCCGTGGAAGGCTTTTGTACCTGCTTGGCAGTGAAGTGGCTGTTCAGGTGAACCTGAGCAGTCTCATAAAGACCGGGTTTTCCGTTTCAAATGCATACAACAGTGGCCTTCTGGACCCTTCCCTAAAAATACAAGACATGTCTAAGGGTCATATTCTGCCCTCAAAGTGTGGATTTACACGTAGAGGTAATACTTCTACAAACAAAAGCAAAGCCTGCGGCCGTCAGTGTTAACAGAGACTCTCCAAAATTTGCTAAGAACTGTGACGCATCACTTGGTTGTGCTGTTACAGCCTGCTCTGCTGGTTACAGGGCTCGGCAAGTAAGAACATACTGGAGAAGGTAAAGGGGAAGCGGCTGTGACCCAAACCAGTGTATGGGCTGGATTCTAGTCTAGAACACCCCTGAACCCATTCAGTTGCACATGTATAATGAACACTTTGTAGGAAAAAACGGGGATGAGAGACAGAAAGAGGATAAGCACAGGCTTCTGTATCCAATAAACTGGAGGAGTTTATTTTTCTATTTGTCAGCTGCATATTGCTGCATCCCACTAAATTCAGGCTCTGCTTAATGTGGTTCTCCGTATACTTTGATCAAAACCACAGGAACCTACTAAAAGGAATACAGCTCCTTCCCAGCACCTCCTGTTATTTTGATTGGCTTTGATCTCTGAGGCAGCTGTTACTGGAAAACTTTAAGACATAGATATATAATTAATAGCAAGGGAGCCAAAACTGTGAAACTCATAAGATGTAAGAAAGGTTTTTGATAACAAAAAGGACTTTAATTTTATCTCTTCAAGGCAAACCCTATATTTACTAATTTTATGCAACATAACTAACAAATTAGGTTCCTCTACCTAGTTAAGGAGGATAACTTTTGGTGGCAATACCAGGTGCTCGTTTTGAGTATTTAGGTACTTCAAGAATGTGAATTTAATTTTTAGGTTATGAATGGACTTGAATATCAGTAATTTCTCTTTGGAATTCTTCAACACATCAAGCTGTTGTTGATTGCAACGAGCTTTGAAATCTGCTCATTTCACTAAGATTTCTGACCTACTTGAGGATTTTAGGCCAGTGACTTCACCTCTATGTATCCCATTTTTCCCATCTAGAAATTAAGGATAATCATACTTCTGTATATTACTATGAGACCTACTGATTGCAAGTGCTGTATGAGAACAGGACTATTTGTATAACAATTTGTTTTGTGCAATGCCTCCATCTCAGTAATCAGAACAGTTTGGTTTCAAGTTAAGAGTGATAAAAAATGACTTAAATGAAACAAGGCAGTTTGTAGATATACAAGATTTTTTTTTTTTTTTTTTACTATATATATAATCTTTTTCCATATGAATGTACACGTTTCTTTTGGGATCTATTTTATACAAAGTCTTCCTGAAAAGTTGGGAGCTCTCACCTCAACTGTAAATTATTGCTCTGTTCAAAAGGTCAGACTGTGTGCTGCCCTGAGAAACATCTGAAGGTATTCTTAGGAGCCTTTCTTTAATACTTTCAGAGCAACAATATTATTTTGAATATTTTTAAAGATGCAGACTATCCAAAAAAACAGATATTAAAGTACTCAAAGAAAAATTACATTCTGTGTCTCCAGCAGGCAGTAATCTCAGTCAAATTCTAGCTCCAAGTAGGTAAGATTTACTCTATCTCTCTTCAGAGTCAGTGGAGTGGGAATTTTTGGCCATAGTTAGATCTGAGGTGCTGGGCTCGTGTTATGAGTTTGGTCTTGAGCAAGAGAGAGGTGAGCTCTTGTGGTTCGCATCTTTGCCTGCTTTGCACAGCTGGGGAGCCAGCATTAACAAGACTGTTCTGGAGAAAAATGTGCCCTAGTGACACTCGACAGAACACAAATAGCAGCAGCAGTGTTGCAGGTAACCCTTCCCAGCCTTAGCCTTCGTTGATCAATCGGCAGAGCCTGGGAGAGACAGCAGCCAGGAGACTGTCTGGCTCTTTATACCTCTGTGATGATTTCTCTTCTCCTCATCTTTGGCATGTTTTAGTCTGGGCCTTGTCAGATATGTATTTCAAAGCGTTATGCATTAGAGTCCAGGCATACAAGCTTGTGCAATTAATAGTAGATTTATGAATGTCACTGGCTGGTATTTTCATTCTTGTGGCTCACAAAAGGCTGTTCTGAACTCTGGGCTCCTTAAGGCACAAAATCGATGAGTAAAATTGTTTAAAACAATGCGTGTCTACAGAGCTTTAGGTCCTTGTGCTTCTCTCTGGAGTAAAATGCATTAGTTCCCTGGGGAACTGTGGGAAATTACAACTGCTATTCAAATTTTCTCAATAAAAGAAAATTTTAAAGCTCTCAGCAATCTCAAGAAATGACACTTTGCGTTTCATGCTTGATCATGATAAAAATATTCATTCTGTGGAAGAATAACTATAAGAGAACATTTTAAGGACTTTTATAGAGATTTTTTCCACCCAAACTTGTCAGACATAGGCCTGTCAGTCACATGAAATGCACGTTCCAAAAACCTTTCCAAAAAGTACAATGAAACTATTCTTTGAGAAGGAAAGTTCTGAGTTGGATTTTTTTTTTAATGGTAGCTGTTTCCACTGTGACATTTGAAAGTTCAGGTGTGACATTAATGGTTTGTGAAGATCAACTGGCCAGTGACTCACAAATGGCTCCTGAATTCGCTGCTCCAGGAAACAGCAGGCAAAGGAAAGCTGCAGAGTCTGTCAAGAGTTCAGTTGTTTGATCTGCTGCCTGGTAAAATCTCCAGGCACTATGCCCTGCTCTAACCTGTTTCTTATTATTTGCAGTCGAAGCTATTTTTGAATCCAGCAGCAATTATATATTGTGTTTTCTCTCTGCTACAAACCTAATTAAAATAATACTGCTACAGGATCTATAGTTACGTATTTGTTTTTCTTGGAATAATGTTTGCCTTTGCTGAGGCAGGGATAACACAGAGGCCGCAGTGTGACAAGTTCCAGCCCTACTTTGCCACCTGATACAATACTCCTGAGATTATCTTTTCTCAAATGTTTCTTTTGCTCTAAGCCAGAGGCCTTGCATTCAGAGATGAGCTGAAATAACCACTGCCTGACAAAGTTATAGATGATACAGATATCCACGGGAACTGGATTTTAGAGAGAACATTCAGGTTATACAGAGAGAAACACCAAATTACTTGTCATTAGGCATGGGTACAGTTTCCTGTAAATGTTTTGAAAAAGATAATTGTGGACTAATGCATTTGGGCTAAACTCTCGTCTGCCCTAAGTGTTGTGACCACAGCAGTGTTTGCCATTGTGAAATTCTGACCTTCCTGTGACAATATTATCAGAAAACTTGTGAAGACTGATGTAGCTTTCAGGATTAATGGAGATTTCAGCACGTTTTGAGAAGGTCCCAGAACTCAAAATACATTCAGGGGATGATCACAAGAGGGTTCCGAGGCCATTCCTTAACAATACATCCTTGTGCAGCATATCACTGAAACATGTGCTTGGTCCAGAGGCTTACAAATTACACTGTCATATATCCTGATCTCCCCTGATTTCTTTTGTCGTGTATGTGATGAAATCTGTAGGTTTTGTTGTTACATCTGACCAAAAGAAGTACAATACCAAGAGAGGGTGCCAGAGAGAACTTCCCATGCTCTGGCATCCGGAAGGGCACATCTACACCACACAATGAAATCGAGAGCAGCCCAACTTCTTTAGCTCCGTGTTCCTGAGCTGATGAGTCTGCCTGTGAAACCGGTGTTATTTCCTCAGATTTGGCACTTCGGTGTCAAAGCAGCTTCGTTGTTAGAGCTCGGTGCTGCGTGCGCTGTCTGAACGGCCTCCTGCTGGTCAGCAGTAGTGATGGGTTCTCCCCGCGGTGTGCCTATTGCCACGGAAAGCTTCCTGCAGGGTTTTTGTGTTAAAGGCATAAAAATGTTGAAAAATATATCATAGATCAGCCTGTATACAGATGTGTAGGTCCTGAATTACATCACAGCCCAGAGAGCTCATCAGACGTAAGCTGAATTCGCCATCGAGCTGTAAGGCAGGCGTTCCCGAGGGCTCTGCGTAAGCCATCGGGGCTTGCCATGCCGTGGGCTGGGAGTTCTGTGCGGCACTGCTCAGAGGCACAGCACAGGAGATCACCATTCATTTTTCTCCCCTGTGGTTTGGCACAAACAAATAATAGCTGGAACTAAAATGGTTAGCATAGGTTTATTAACTTTGAGGAAAACAAATCATAAAAGGGTAAATTGAAATTAACTGGGTTGAACACAGGGTAAATCAATAGGATTATGCAAGGGTCACAGAGAGAGGACTTTCTATTCTGCGACCTTTTGTGAGGACAAGATTGAGGAAACACAGAAAAGATTCTAATATCTAGCTAAATAGCAATAACCAGGTGTTTTTAGCAGGTGCTGTAAGCCCTGAACAGTGGAATTTTGCTACATGATGTCTTATTTGTCTAAACCTAATCAAGGACTTAGACTAAGGCCAGAAAGATGCAGGTGGCTATGGGCTCTGCATCCAAAAGCTCAATGGCATCTCATTTGCTCTGGCTGGAATGCAGAAGGAAAATTTCTTCTTGACAGACAACTGATCTAAGAATAACCCCCTCAGAGAGACTTGCAGGCTTCTTTTGTACACAGATATTAAACAGAAGTAATTCTGTCTACTGAGACAAATTCTGTTATTAGGAATTTGCAGAAAGTTCTTAACGATCCAATTCCCCATCCTGGGCAGTTTATGCTGTGGCTGCATTGTGTTTTATAACAAGGTCTAATGCTGCAAGTTTGCATGAGCTATTGCTGCAGGTAGTGCTTGCTCCAGTATCTACTGTAGTACTAGAAAGGATTGAAATAATTTTGAGTATGAAATATAAAATTATAACCTGTGCAGTGAATCACACTCATTATCATAAATACATCTGTGCATTTATACACCAAAATTGCAGTTGTCTCCATTCCTGGAATATGATTCAATTGATATGATACCCTTTAATGAAAGCCGAACAGTCGTTTATCTCCTAAAGCTAATAGTGAGTCAAGAGTAAGATCAAGATCCAGTCTGATAAATAAATGAATGCTGGGTTAGAATAAGGTGACTAATTGTACAGTAGAGGTCACTGGTATCTCCTGGGAAAACACACTAATAACCCAGACAAAGTAGTAACTCACATGTTAATGAAACCTCCTGACTGTGGTTTGGATGTGCTCTGGTTGAGTTATGAAAAAAAAAGCAAGCAACTGGGAAACAAAAAATCTGTTTCTTGGAGGTCTTATAAACTTGATAGAATGCAACAAAAATTGGATTCAACCCAGAAAAAATGCCAGTTTATCTCAAGAATAAAAAATACAAGTTGAACATACTTAGTGTGGTGGACAAAGCTAGAAAGCAGTGATGGGAGGGACTGAGAAATTGTTGGAATGCCTGTGCTTGTGCAACAGAATAAAGAGGTAACTGTTCATCTCCATACGACTCTCATGGAACACATGCGTTTCTAGGTGACTCATTACAACACACTGAAGGTCGTTCAGTGTACAGCAGAAATAAGTACTGAGGGAGTTCTGAGTAAACAAAAGAGGGAAGATTGGAATGGATCGATATTTATAGGTTGGTGAAAGGAAGGTTAAGCAGTTGAGAGTCAAAGAACTTGCAATCTACAAATGGGATAACTAGCAAGAAGGAATAAGAACTATTTAGTCTGTTTGGAGGCAGAAGGAAGGAAGAAATAAAAACCTAGGCTGGATACTAAGATAAACACCCTGGTACAGAAATGACCTATAGAGTGTAAAATTCTCCCAGGGAATTATTTAAACCTCAGTGCTTGAAGACTAAGACAGAGTCTTGACTAAATGCATTTCAGGCATAATTTATTTCTGTTAGCATCAGGACACGACCTTCTCACTAACTCCCACTAACTTCAGTGCACTTTGCACGTGCCTTCCGAAGCGGTGGCAGGGATTGGGCTGGTTGTCAGCGCTCGGCTGGGGTACAGCCAGCTCCAAACAATTGCAGTTCTGACCCATGACAGGACCTGGGACCTCCGACCTCTGAGATGGGTCTGTATTGAGTGAGCACCCCCAAAAGACTTTTAGACTCATCAGTCAGGTTGTATTAGAACATAAACTACAGCAATTAACTTCTTTATCGATAACCAACTCTAAAGTGAAGTCAGATTAAAAAAATAATGTCTGTGTTTGCTCTTTTGTGAGTTTGCAGATTGTGTCTTTCGTTCCAGATTTACTTTCTGACAACTCAATGACTTTCCGTTCTGGTCCTTAGGAATTTTATTCATGGAAGCATCAAGTATCTCACTCTCTTTGCTTGAGCTACAGGCAAAGCTCCCTGCTGTGATCTTCTCCTCCTTCTTTTGCCATATTGTGCCAGTGGGACCATCTTCACCAGAGAGGCTCAGTTGTTCCCATGTGAAGGAGCTGTCTGCCCATGGGCTAGATGGGTCCATCAGATTCAGACACACTTTTAAGGAGTATTCGCAGGCTGACAAAGGCCAGATCAAACCCTTATTGTCCATTGCCACCTCCCACAGCAATCATATCCCACCTGCAGTTCAGACAAAATTAAAAGCCACTGGACTGTTTGGTAGCATGCATGAAAATGGTTGTGACCTCACATCACAGAGGAGCCAGGTAAAAAATACTAAAAGCTGCTGCTGCCGCCCCTCCGCTGACAACTCTGTTGGAAGACAAGTAGGTGTGTCACCTAAAGATGCATCCAAGAGTTCCCACAGGAACCTTTGCAACCCAGTAAGATACTGGTGTGGGGGAAGTTTTTGCTGATGCTATGACTAAGTTAAACCTTTACATGATTATTTAATGTAGTAAACAAAAGTCAGTGCAATTCACTGGGGTTTACTAGCATGAAGTAACACAAGTATACCACCTTTCTGTTGGGTTTGTGATCTAGGACAGGTGAAGAGACCATTTTCACTGACAGGAATATTTCGTTTTCAATTGTGTTTTGCCCTGTAGAAATGTCCTCTGTTGTGGTTTGTTTGGGGGTTCTTTTTGGTGTCAATACAGGAGTACAGTGCGTGCCTGGGAGCGAATAATGACTCTAAGATGATTAACATGTTATTATTAAACTACAGGATAATCGCTGTCCTGTCGAGTGTCAGTGCATGCATTTCATCAGCCCCCGTGTGACTGCTGAACGCCCAGTAGCTGGCTTTGATCTAAGGAGACTATTTTTCATGGTCAGCTGCTGAATGTGACCCCTGTGGAACTGCAGACAGCGGAAGGAAAACAAAGGTGGATAAACATTACTAAGTCATTCCCCCAAATAATATTTTTTTGTACCATTTGGTGTAAATCTAGGCTGGCTTTCCAGATGGCAACATACTGGTGGGACGGGCAATAGTGAACAACATGAGGCATATCTTTTTGCAGCCTTCCAGTACCTGAAGGGGCTACAAGGAAGCTGGGGGGGGACTTTTTACAAGGACCTGCAGTGACAGGACAAGGGGTAACGGGGTTAAATTGAAAGTGGGGAGGTTTAGATTGGATATCATGGCAGGGGGGTTGGAACTGGGTGATAAAGACCCTTCCAAACAAAACCATTCTGTGAGTCTGCGATTCTATACCAAAGTGTGAACTTCGGCAGAAATGCAGCTCCTTGTACTTTTCAGGCTGGCCGGTGGGTCACATGCATGATGAATTGGTCCTGTACTGTACGCTACCACTGCTTTTGCACTGGTCAAAGTGCCAAGCCTGGGTTTGTGCCAGGGCCTTAAGTACATGCCCTTCTGGAGTTTAGCTGCCTAAGCTACGGGTTTAGTGAGCTGAGCCCAAGATCAGCTCCATCGCTGGCAAGAACTACTGTGAACAAAACCAGGAGTAAGGGCCTGCCCCTCCTTTCCCTTTGGCAGTTGCTCTTGAGCTGAAGGGTTACTATTCTTTCCCCTCTGAACCATGTTGCAGCTGTGTCTGCACCAGGCTCTGCCCTCCCAAATTGGACCTGGACCCAGTCCCACTAGCTGGACTTGCTGGCTGGGAGCTGTCTTGTCACTGAGGACTCACTGGGCAATCACAGGGCCGTTTCTGACTCTGATCGCAGTCCCCAGCCCTGATCCTGACTTACTGATCTACCTCCCAGCTCCCTGTCATGCTCACCACCCAGCTCACCATCCCTTCCACCTGCTGCTCGCAGACAGTTTGTCACTTCACTGGTTTTATGTGCCTGAGTAACTGAGTTAATCTGCTTGTTTTGGGGGTTCAAAATAAAATACATGGACTTCCATTAGAATTGCTTGTCCAGACGGTTGCTGAGTCAACAACTGAAGTCAAATTTTAAAGTGATGGTGGATTTTGCCCAAAGAGGTGAGTGAGACTGGAGGCGGACAGATATACCCATTGCTCAAACTACAGTTCACCTGCTGATAGACTCTTTTTTTTTTAACCATCCTGCTGCTGTGTCTTTTCAGCTGTGAGCACCACTGTACAAGATAAGAGAACAGTGGCTTTCTCCACTGAAAAATTAATTTGGTTTGGGTTTTGCCAAGGAACTGGCATTTAATCACTAAGATGTGTCATGCTGCTAAGCTGCATGACAGCTTGCTGCACCAAGGGATGCTCCCCTCTGAAAATGTAAGCTACTTGTTCTGTGTGTTTTTCTACCTAAGGAATCTACAGATTTTCACTAGTAATGGCTTTCCTTTTTTTGCAGCTAAATTACAAAACAGTGTGTGTATTTCCATTCTGGTATCAGTGAAGCTACACAGCTCTTGTACTCTTATCTTACTTTACAATATATTTTTCTTCTCCATGATCATTATTTTAAAGCATGAAGGCTATAATATGTTTTCCCTGTGGGGGGAAAAAAAAAAAATTGATATACTAGCCAAGCTGCCACTTTGTCCTGCTCTTTCTGGCTTCTAACACGGCTCTTAAAGAGACTAAATGACTTGTTTCATCTCCCAGGTGTGCGAGATGCAATTTCTGAAATAGAATACAGGGGATTATGGCCCATTTTAGGTACCACCAGGAACCTACTGCACCTCAGAGTCTGCAGTTACAGTATATTAGACTTTTCAGCATAGCCCTTGCTATATTTGGATACCTCCATTTATCCCTACTGAAGATACTATGTATCTTAAACTACTTTTTCCCTAACATTTCCCTGTCCTGTATCTTCCCTTCACTTCTTGTTGGTTTTTGGGGGTTTTTCGGGGGGGGGGGGGAGGTGCTGACAGCACTTTGCAACAAATGAGTTATGAAAGACTCTAGATAGTTTCTGACCACCTGATACTGTAAATTGTTCCCCTGCTGCACACACACACACACCCCCTTACAGGAAGGCACTGCTAGCTCTGGGTAGGGAATACCTTTCTGTTTATTTTGGCACCCAATGCCAAAATGACCATTGTGGTCTAGAGAGAAACACTTCTCATGTTTTGACATTTCCAAACCTCTCCTGGACTGCAGGACCCAAACCGCTGTTGGGATGCCATATGTTATTTGAATGCATTCATTTTGAAGAAAAACTGTCCCTTGTATTTTTCAGATGTACTTTATGATCACCCCTTGCACAAGGCAGGCTTTTTCAGTTTTAGAGAAGCAAAGTGCTAAATTTGCATTATGACATTACAAACCAAGTTAGAGAAGTGAAAAATAAAATATAATGGCAGGCGGCATTGAAGGCTAGCTGTCACATTTCTGGCAGTGGGAGCCAACAAGACAGTTCGACCACATCTGCTCGAAGCGTTACTTTTCAGGACCAACCTTCTCCTGGATTATTAACCTTCTATTTAAATTTCTGATTGTACATACCCTCCCTAGCACCAACCAAGACTTACAGCATTTTTGAAAGTGCTACATCATTTCCTTTCGACTTCCCAACTTCAGGAAACATTGTAATGGAGTTTTATTAGCTCTCACTGTCAGTGGAGATACAGAATAGAACCTGACCAGACTGAATTGTGCTTGTAAGGGCTTTGTTGACAGCTTTTTATAGGCAGTATGTTGACATTTTGTACAGATGGAAAAATTTTGATTTCTTTCTCCCACTTACTGTTCTCCTACACATGTACACACAGTCCCTCATGTATATATTTGCCAGTTCTAGGAGGATCAGATTATCACAACTAAAGGAGAGGAGCTTTAAGCACCAGTGTTCTCAATTTGTGTATTTATTTTGCTCTCACAATCAACTCAGCAGGGTCACATCTGTAATTAGTTGTGACAGCAAACAATTTCATTTGCATATATAAGAACTTTATTTGTGGTTCTAATTTATCATCCTTTCGTAGCACAGAATTTGCAAAGGTATTCCCATGCCTAACCTACTTTGATGTTTTTTGAAACCTTCTTATGCACCATTCTGTGACTTTAGCTGCCACTATGTTTAAAACCAGATAATTTGGTATCAGAGTCATAGAATATGAAGCAAAAGAGAGATGAATGGAATGCATAATTTTCATTTCAGTTTGTCTCTGCATTTGATTTGGGACATAATATTGGAGGTTGCATTTTTTTTTTAAGAAAGAGAGAAATTCTTGCTCTTGCTGCACTTTTGACATGAGTCCCTTACTTCTACTCTGAGCCCGTGATCGTTACCTGCACGCATACACGTTTTTCTGTCACAGAAGTATTTTTTTTCACATTTCAAGCTACCTCCTCTTTTCTTGTTTCTGCTTCAGATTTTCATTTATATCAGAGCTTCCATTCCCTGTGATCATGTATTTGAGTTCAGCTGCCTTAATAAGACAAGAATGTAGAGAAAATCAACAGATGTATATTGCTTACATTTCAACAGCTCCAGCCAAACAGTGTCTGGACTTTGACACTTGATTGCACTGATATGTTGTGATTAATGCTTTCCTAATTGCAGACAGCAGTGCAAGCACAGGAAGCTTAATGACTGATTTCTGACTTTCATGCTTGACCTGAAACCTGCTGAAGTCAACGGGAGCCCTCAAAGTCTTCATCCAAAATCCATCCGAGGCACTCAACTGCCCATTAAAGGCAGACAGGAACACCAGGCAACAGATTTTACTTACAGATTTTAGAAGTTTTATGATACAAATTGGAAACCTCTAATAATACAGTATTAACCTAAGGATAATTATGAAGTTCAGAGCAGATCAATTTTTTTTTTTCCCATGGCTTGTTAATTTACTTGCAAATCAGCTTTCTGGATTTAACACTGTGAGGAATTCACCAAAAGTTTAAACAAACAAACATCATACACATGCATCAGTGTGGCATTTGACTATTCCTTTTGGCCTTGGCTTTTGGCTGTTGATTGGAAAACAAACTTGATCTGTTGGGACACTAATGCATGTCTACACGTGAGGGTTGTTACTTACGGCTACTAGTTACTGGAATTATACCATCCAGATAATACTGGAATTAATTTCTCTTTCTGTTTGCAAAAGTATTTGTTAATCACTATATTTACAGGCAATTCTTACTGAGATAAAAATTAATTGGAAATCCTATTGCACCAACTCAGCTTATCGACTTTAATGGGCTTTTCACCCGCTTAGGACAAAAATCACTTTTGGATACATTTTATTTGTTTTAAATAAAGGTATGCTCATGCATTCAGTGGGAGCAAGCACACTGATAATTAATCTGTGCTGTGAAGCTTCCAACTCTTTAACTCCTCATGAGTTTCAACTTTTAAATTTTAGGGTAGTTTAAGTAGTGACAAATTTTAAAGTAGTCAAGAGGCTGCTAACTAGTTTGTGACAATGGTTCACTGCAAGCAATTAAGAAAACAACTTCTGATATTAGTTAATTGATCTTTAGCCAGTATTTATTGTGCATGCTGCACAAATGTAGTACTAGAGTAACTGACCATGAGAAACAAAAAGACAAGAGTTTTACTAGGAATAGAACTCCAACCAGTTTAGACCTTCAAAATACTTTAGAGACTTCTTTGAACACTTTCGGGAAGTTAATATATGCGACATGACCATTTAGAAAGATGAGAATTGCTGGAGAAAGAATAAAAACATGATTCCTGTTCTACTAAGGATGAGAGGCGTCATAACTGAGAGTAGCTGCATGCTTAAATATCTCTCTAGTGTTTGCAGCCTTGAGATCAAATATTCTTACTGCCATACTCTGGAAACATAATTTTGGGTTGTAAATAACGCTCTACTCTGCTGAGTGGGAAGTTGGGATGCTGACTCTAAGTTGCAATGATTTACTCTAAAATTCAGAAACCAGGATGACTCTCCTTTGCTATAACGCAGTATATACTATCATTCTGTGGAGTGTTAGAACCTGGAAACCCATAAAAATCCACAAAAACCTGTCTGCTTGGCATACCTTCTGCTGAGTCCCTCATGTACCATAGGAATTCACTCTGTGGGCAGTATTTCCAGACACGCTGCAAGCTGTACAGGTGGGTGTGTACATATTGTCTGTGTCATGATTACCACTAAGTTGCCTGACTGGTGTTCCTGTCAGATAAGCAAACCTCCGTTCACGACAGCCTGGTTTTTCATACTTAGGTAAAAAAATGTCAATGCCAATGTTTTCTCCAGTAACATTTTCAGTCTCACCCGAAACCTTCAAACACTTGTCGCTAATCTGCAGGCACAAAAAGCTGCACTAAGTGCACACGCAGTAATCCTTACAGCCGCACAAAGGCTCAGCAGTGCCACTGCCTGCAGCTTGACAGAAATCGCCAGAAGTCAGAGGGGGTTCTCAGCTGACATTTCTTCACTATTATTTTTGCTGTATTCCAACAGGGTCTAATTGTTGATTCAGAGCCTGGGCCGTTTCCGCAGTCCATCTTTGCATATTTATTACGTGCGGCTGACTTTTCTTTGTCTACACGTCTCCAGAAATCTGAGAAATGCAAAGGTCCGTGACACCATCAGCAGGTGCCCAGCACATCTCCAGGTCAGTCTACCTGTCCCTGAAACCCTGCTCTCTCTCACAGCATGGGCCAAAGCTGGACTTAGCCAGGAACTTGTTATAAAGGGAGATGCCTGAATGGGCATGGCTTGACTCATTCCATCATTCTGACCCGGGTGTTGTTTTCACGCCTCCCCATCATATTTGGTGATTATGCCTGCAGACGTCATGTTTTCCTCAGAGCAGAGCTACTAACTGGCTAGCAATTATTTTGTTCTGAACTTCCCTTCATCGCTCTTGCGCTAAAACAGTGTCTTCAATATCATGCCATCTTTGAATTGCCACTTCGTAAATTAACAGAAAGTCTGGGCAGCAGGGCTGCTTTTGGCAGCATTTGTCAAAAATATGACAACACAGCTGGAAGTGTAGCTCTTCATGTTAATTGTCATTAGTGCCATTACTTTCATCTTTCTTCACCCAAAGAACATCACTCCTATTTGCAATAGGCTAAAATTTATCTCCAATCTATCCCAAACTTTGCAAAAAACATGACCTCAGAAAATCTAATCTTTTTGTCACTGATAAAATATGGCTTTTGACAAAAAATACTTTCCTCCGTGCAATTTTCTTGTAGCTTTACCACTGATAGTGGATACTTGGGAATGTTTGAAAAGCAGCTTGACCTTGTTGCATTCTAACTGCGCTTGCTGGATTTTGATGAAAATCTGCTGGATATTTCACATATCCACTTTGAAATCCTATCGTGCCTTTCAGTTTTTGGGTTGTTCAGGGGCCCTATTACTGCGAGTTTGACCCTGGGTTCAAAGCTAGCTTGGTGTAAATTCATAAGCTCTGTATTGTGGGAGTTAGAGGCTGCATGACGGATTTTGGGAGCTGCCTTATACTATGTATTGACCTAGACTGTCAGAAAATGTACATCAAACTCATCCAGATGTGTGGGGTTTCAGAGTATCTGGAATGCTCCTCTTTGAGTAGGGCAATGTGTTGACTTCCATCATTTTTTCCTGCAGAATCAGGACACTTCCTGCCCACCCTCTTTGTATATCTAGGATATGGGATGAAGCACTATTCATCCAGGCAGTTCCTAAATGAATGGAACAGAGGATTAATGACACTGTAGCGTACGGACCGTGCCCCCTCCTCAGGCCTGGGGTCCTTAAGCTGTATATATACCACTGGGTTTATTCCATGCTCTTCCTCAAAATACAACTCCCTCAGATAACAGCACCATTATTACAACTGTGCAGTGCAGGACATGGCCCTTGCAGTGCGATCCATCCCGGAAAGGCTCCCTTTCCACACTGGATCTTTGCATGTGCATTAACCTTTCCATGTCAGTCTGTCTCTAATCAGTCTTCATGTCTAGAAATTTCCATCTAGCGTTCATGGGGTTTTTTTCCATCACGGTAACCAGAAATCTAAGTATACACCTGGTCTTACATAGATCAGCAAGGCTTTAAATCAAAATCCTGACAGCTGTTGGGCATGTAATAACTGTTATGCCTCCTTTATCTTTGGTTATATTAAAACAGGGGGACATGAAATGAAAATAAAATATAAACTTGTCCTTCTAGCGTCTTCCCCAAGTCTGCTCTACCAGTGATATCCCTACTGGCTTTGAAGTGAGCTTCTGAGACCGGTGCCTTTGATACGATCCTTGCCCTCTCAGTCATGCTGCTTCCTAGAGGAGTTTGTGTCACCGATCTGCTGACAGCCAGGCTGCTATTTTTTCTTCAGCATTGTGCTGGGGTTAGAAGTGACATTATGCCGTTTGCAGTGGGCTTTCTTCACCTCCCTCCCCTTTTAAAATTAATTATTAAATGCAAAGTCAGGGACAAATTATTCTTGGGGACTGAAGAACTGTGATCTTTCTAATAGACTTGGATTAATTCCAGCTGGTTTTAAGCACCCTTCTCCATTAGCTAAAGAGGTGATTAGCACAAAGTGCCTCCTGAGTTAAGTGTCTTTTTAGCTGCTAAAGTTAGCGCTGGTGAACCGCACCACCAAATCCTGCGTGAGGCCCCGCGATCATCTCCGTGTGTTATCCTTTCCCGAGATAACTGCCCATCTTTCCCTTTGTTTCCGTACAGCTAACGTGACCAACCAAGCCAGCAGCCGTCTCAACCTCTCGCTTTTCTGCTTGAGGTGAACGGGTTTCTGAGGCGAGGCCTGTCGGGGGTCAGTTCACACCCCCGGCCATCTGGTGCTTGTTTACAGCCGAGGAGCCCCCACACCCCCAGGGTAGGCTCCAGCCCCACCGCCGGGGTGCCCGACCCGTATGCTCCTTGTCTGAATCTCGTGCCAACGTTTAAGAGCTGGCTGAGAGCGAATCCCGGATTTCCGGGGTGATGCGGTTCCTCGGATGTGAATAATCTGCATCTGCTCACACAGATACGGCCGGTTAACGCCCAGAAAAACGTACTTGGCGGGCCGCACACAGGCTGCGCCTCCTGGGAACGAGACGCTGGTGAAGGAACCCTGCCTTTTCCCTGAAATATCCGCATTTCATCCCAGAACCGGTACGCTGGAGGCGGCTGGCGCGGCGGCCGCGCTCCGCCCG
>NW_010229096.1:0-7053 GCF_000690775.1 Eurypyga helias
GTCTGGGAATTATTACATCCTATTAATAAGGCCAGGGAAGCACTTGGGCCTCACCGTCGTTACAGTTCACCTCGGCAGAGAGGGGTTGGCACCTCTGGGTTGGGAACTAAAACGGTTCAGACCCCTCTAGCACCGAGGTGTCCGGGAAGGGAAGGGCACACACTTGAGTTGCACGCTTTCGGCAGTAAATCCTCCAGTAGATTTCTGAACCTGACAAGAAATATGGCCAACTCCCACAGCCTGGTCCCAAATATTCTGGCTCCAAAATGGAGACCTGGTGTGGCACGCAGCGGTGATGCACCATTTTATGGATCAGCTTCACATCGCTCCTGTGCGGCCCTGTAATATGGCACTGTCACTGGTAGCAACAGGCCACCAGCTTTGTACTGAGTGTGCAAGGCCTCAGGACTGGGGCTTGCCAAGCTTGCTCTCTCTAAGCTCTTCCTGACCAGCAGCTTTTTTAATTTTACGTGGTGGCTTTAGAGATAAGGTGTGTTTGCCCATTAACAAGATTTAACACTCAACTCCTTCCTGGTTTTAAACACAGACGGGCCTCAATATGCAGCTGGCTGCAGAGGTCCCAGGATGGCAAGGCAAGGTGATCACCCACCCAGGGGTTATTGCCTCTTGACTGCTTCATCCTGAACACACAGTAGAAGTGTAGGAGACCATAAGAAGTGGCCTTGCAGTCTCCTCTCTCATGCTGCCTCTTGCCACAAGGACAAGTCTCTCAAATCCTAAACCTCCGTTCTCCTGTCTGGAAGTAGGTACCGAGGCCAACAGTTAGGTCATGCTTGTGCCAGGCTCTGAGCACTGGAGCTCTCTGTGCCTCCGGTGTCACTCCAGCCAACGAGGACGAACTAAAGCCCCACAGAGGCAGCCGGGCTGCCTTCCACCCGCTCCTTCACCGGCTCAGCGCGAGCCAACACCACGGCTGAACCAGGCCGTCCCACCGCCCGCTGCCGAGACCTTTATCCCCAGCTCCGTCCCTTCCAGCAGAATCATGCACACAGCTGCTTGGCGAGGCAAGCCTCAGTCTGCTTCACTAACGCAGGTTCCCAGGGGAAGGGAGCGGCGCAGGTTGGCAGGATGACTCCCTTCAGCGGCCGTGCTCAGGGCCTACTTTAAGACGGAATGACAGGTGTAGCTTTTCCTTCACACTTTTGGACAGCCATCCCCTCAGGACTCCAGCCTCCCTTTAGTACTAAGCAGCACGCTTACAGCCGCAGCTTTCGGAAGTGGATTTAATAAAGACATTCATGCAGGACAAGAGGCTCTCCTTGCTCAGGTTTGCTCAGACTAACTGGTAGCAAACGAAATACAGTAAACCGTGCCGTCTCCTCCCCTTCCCATGCTCACCTCAAAGCAGTGAAGCATGGCAAAGCAGTTGGCTCTCCTGCAGCAAGCATCCCTGCTTGGAACCGCCACCCACTGCGGAGCCCTCCCACCATCTGGATTTCTATCTGACGTGGTAATGTTTTCCGTAACGTATTATTTGATATATTGCTGCTTGGCTATCTTGTTAGCATCCTCGCAGACCAGGCACAGGGCGCGCTCTGAATGTTTGGCTAGGGAGCCACATAATCACAACTGCCTTTCTCAGGTTGCCTTTAAAGTGAAGGTACAAGATACAAATTCATGCTGAGGAAATCACTCCGAGGAGGATTTTCAGTATTATGCCACAGAAAACATTCCAAGACCTACAGCAAGACATGATCTTGCCACCGAATGTGCTGAAAAACATGGAGGGGAGGAAAAACAAAACAAGAGAAACACCACTCTGTTCCCTCAAGTCTCATTTCCCACTCCGAGCACACACATTTCCTGGAGAAGGAGGCTGAGCTGCAAAGGGACATGGAAGGAACAAACATACCTGTGAAATGAGGAGCTGGCAGGCCGCAAGCTCCCTCCCCTCAAGTCTCATGTCCCGCTCCAAGCACACACATTTCCTGAAGGAGGAGGCTGAGCTGCAAAGGGACACGGAAGGAACAAACGTACCTGTGAAATAAGGAGCTGGCAGGCCGCAAGCTCCCTCTCGCTGGCGTTCATCTTCCTGTTGGAATCCATCTGGGCGCTCTCCAGCTGCTTGCTGCGGTTCACCAGGGACTTCACCTCCGACTTCATCTTGCTGATGTAGAGCCGTGCCATGGTGAACTCCTCCTCGATCACCCCGTTCACATCTGCTAACTAAGCACGCAGGAGATGGCCGTCTTCGAGGTGTGGCTCTTAGGGCTAAGTCAATGCAAAGCTGTCTTCCCGCTGCGAAACTCCTGCCTAGAGCCAGGAAGCCTCTCTGGAAGCAGAGCAGTGCTCTGCGTACCCACAGACCTCCAGGTAACCTTGAAACATCTTGTATCGCCCTGTTTCTTACAACCTTCACTGAGAAGCCTCAAAAGTGAAAAAAACTGAGGCTTGTGCTCACAGCGTGCTTCGTCAGTTTAGCAGTTCAACACCTCAAGTTGCCCAGAGAAGCTGTGGATGCCCCATCCCTGGGAGTGTCCAAGGCCAGGCTGGATGAGGCTTGGAGCAACCTGGGCTATGGAAGGTGTCCCTGCCCATGGCAGGGGGTGGGAACTGGATGATCTTTAAAGTCCCTGCTGACCCTAAGCACTCCGTGATTCTAAGATTAATCAAGCCCACCATCGTGGCAAAAAAACATTTTGCAGAAACCTTCTTCTTTTCCTTCCTTTAAACTGCTAAAAGCTGAAGAGCATTTTCAAAATACTCCTTAAAAAAGCCTCTTCTTTAAAGATCCTTCACTAAGGAGCTGCAAGATAGACACGGGTCTGGAAATCTCACCTGGCCAGTTAATCGCTCACCTCTAAACATCAGCATCATTCTATGTACACATCAGTCCCTTCCCTGGTTTAACGTGGTGCCTTTTATTCGTACGTCTTTCCCTTCACCTGCCGCACTGATGTAACCCCCTGACGAGCTGGGAAGGCTGTCCTGGAGCCGGCACATGGCTAGCAACTTACCCTGCTCTTCCCCTTTCTCCCAGCACTGCCAAGGGGAAGGTAACACGCGCTTTGTCTTCTCCCAACAGCCTAAAAACTGCTTCCAAAGCCCTTAGTCTGGTCTGAAATTAGACACACTTTGAGATGCTGCTAATTGCCCAGCAATTTGAAATTCTTCTCAAAGCTGCTCAATCTGGCCTTATTTACACTGACAGCTGTCCTGTAAAATGCTGACATCTTTGTTACTATAGAAATGTGCATCAAACAGCCTCTACCTCCATTTTCAAAGATTTCCTTACAGTTCCTATTACAACGGCCACCAGAGGCTGCTGTAACATCTCCCAAAGCCCGGTCTTGTGGTCCTGGCATCTGCATCAGGCAACAGGGACCCTGTCCTCTGCCCTAAGAGCAGGCAGGAGCATCTGTTGATCGAAGGGGGCTTTAGCAGGGGGTTTGCATGGCAAGGTGTTGGTAGCTGGGGGCTGCAGGGGGGGTTCTGTGAGAAGCTGCTGGAAGCCCCCCCCGTGTGCGACAGGGCCGAGGAGGGCCGCTCGGCTGGCCGTGGCCAAGCCCATCAGGGATGGTGGTAGCGCCTCTGGGATAACGTGTTTAAGACGGGGAGAAAAAACCTGCACAACTGCAGCTGGAGTGAGACTACATGAGAGGAACCACTCTGCAGAAACCAGGGTCTGTGGAGAAGGAGGGGAGGAGATGCTCCAGGTGCCGGAGCAGAGATTCCCCAGCAGCCCATGGGGAAGACCATGGGAGGGATCCCATTCTGGAGCAGGGGCAGGGTGTGAGGGGTCCTGCCCTGGGGCGGAAGGAGCAGCAGAGACAAAGTGTCTGCAACACTCATTCATCATCCATCTGTGCCACTGGGGTGGAGGAGATGGAGAAAACGGAGAATGATGTTGAGCCTGAGAAAAAGGGAAGGGTGGGAGGAAGGTGTTTTTAAGATTTGGGTTTATTTCTATTATTTGACTGGTAATAAATTAAACTAATTTCCCCAAGTCAAGTCTGTTTTGCCCGTGACAGTAACTGGTGAATGATCTCCCTGTCCTTATCTCGACCGAGGAGCTTTTCCCTGTATTTCCTTTCCCCTGCCCAGCTGAGGAGGGCAGTGATGGAGCCACTTTGGGGGGCACTTGCCCTCAGACAGGGTCAGCCCTGCACACTCACTCTTAGCTTTGAATGTTCAGAAAAGTCCCTTGCTCAAAAACTGAGAAGTGAGCTAGAAGCCAGAAAACGGAGCGCATTGCAAGGAGCTTACATACCTCTTGAAAACTAATTTCTTATCCAGTTTTAACAACTGCTCTTTTTCAAGTGGTTTTTAATGCACAGGCAAGATGGCACTAACATCACCAGGAAGATCTTCCAGGCCAGGAGAAGTTTCCATCAGCGATGTGCTGTTTAGCAGTGCCTGCACAAGTATCTTCTCTGAGACGTAGCATTTTGCTCATCTACAGCAGGGGAGGTGTGACAAAGTGAGCACCTCCTCCTTTACCGGATCTGTAAACCACGAGCCAGACAGAAGGCAGATTTCAGAGCAAAGCTGGTCAAAATTTGCACCATCTGCAGGCATGTTCAGAAACCAAGGTTTCTGCTGCTTCAACCGCCTTCACTCTCCTTCTTACCTTGCAGAGGAAAGTGATTCTTTGCAATTTTCCTCTAGAAAGGTCATTAGTCACACACAAAAGTTAAGCTGGTCTTACTGTCATGTAATTATTTAGGTGGTATCTAGCACAAATTCACCAGTGCTGGACATCAGTCATTTTAAAGCACCTTGTGTTCAGAAGACACGACAGCACGGGCTCTTCGATGACACCACCACTGTTGAAAGGTAATAAACACCAGGATGCAGAAACCGCAATTTCTGTGCACAACTTTCCATTTGGGTTCCCTGGACAGCTGTCAGTACAGGCCTCTGGCTTTGAGAACTGTTCACCTTCAGCTACACAACAGTTTTAGGAAGAAAAAGAAAAAGGTAGCCACCCCGAAGCCACATCTCACCAATAAGGATTCTTCAGACTCTGGGAATGCTGGTCATGCCAGCTACCGAAGGAGTAGGGCTACATGTGCATTGTTTTGGGGGAAACTCAGTCCTCTCCATGAATAAATGGATCAGCACACAGATGGGCTGCATTAGCCTGGCCGCAAAGGCTGAGCGGGGAATAAAAGTGGTAATTGTGTGCAGAGAGACTGAGCATCTCTGACCCAGACAAAGATCTCCTCAGTACTCTGCTCTAGCCAGGATTTAAACGGCAGTGTCTGGGGAGAAGGCCTGCTGTGTCACACACAGAATCACAGAACCACAGGCTGGGTTGGGTTGGCAGGGACCTCAAAGCCCACCCAGTCCCACCCCCTGCCATGGGCAGGGACACCTTCCATAGCCCAGGGTGCTCCAAGCCTCATCCAGCCTGGCCTTGGACACTTCCAGGGATGGGGCATCCACAGCTTCTCTGGGCGACCTGTCCCAGTGCTCCCCACCCTCTGCGGGAAGAATTCCTTCCTGATGTCCCATCTCAATCTCCCTCTTTCCGTTTAAACCTGTTACCCCTTGTCCTGTCACTCCCTGCCCTTGGAAGAAGTGCCCCCCGGCTTTCTTGTAGCCCCCCAGGCACTGGAATGTGCTTTAGGGGAGACTATTTACCACAAAATCCACATCAAAGATTTTTATACTGCGGGAGATGGGGGGGGACAAGCAGTGAAGACAGCCAACTCACTGTTTTAACGTCGTTAGTACCAATGAGTCCTCCAATCTCTCCCAGGTCCTTAAGCAGCAAGTTCAAGATTTCTGTAGCTCTCTTCTTCTGGTGGTTACTGAGCTCCTGCAACTGGCCCAGCTCCCTCTGGGTGGCTGTCAGGGCACTCTGAAAAGGTTTAAAGGCAAAAGTTACCCTCCCCACCACAGACTGGGCATCAGTTCTTCCGTGGCATCTAGGTCACACGGCATTGTCCTGTATTTTCCTGAACGTACGTACTACCTCAACGTGCCGACACGTACAATTCCCCCCTGTCGTAATCCACTGTCACAACTCGCTTGATAACAAGGCTACTTTAGATCTATTAAATGTAGTAAATCCGTTAAGAATTTCATTTGCATAATACATGTCAAAGAAGGTTAATCACAGAGAAACAGGTATAGAGGGGTATGAAATTCAATTTTTGCAAACGGATTTCATAGTAATCTGTTTTACTGAAGTGACTAACAAAGTCTTTCAGGAGAACAGACCTGATAACAACCGCTTCCTCAGTTTGGGGAAGGAGTTGAGGAACAAGGATGCATTAAGCTAAAATCAATCTTCAGTTTTCTCCAAACAGATTTTTTTTTTTTTTTCCTTCAGGTCAGCACAAATCAGCTGAAAAAGCCGATTTTTTCCCCCAATTCCTTCCTTGAGATTCCCTGACTGTATAAAATCCCAGCTCCACAGCACAGAGTCCAGAGAAACACAAAACGCTGCTATTTCCATAAAGCAGATTTTCACAGCTTTCTTGGCATGATGCAGTTTTTAAATAACCAAAACACAGAATGGCCAGTTCTCACGTTCAGTTCAGTTGCCGCTACCGTGTGCGAAATAGAGGTTGCAAGAGAACCACAATCTGCCATCAGCTTCCCCAGAGCAGGATCTGAATTACCTTAATTTTGTCATTTAATTAAAATAGGAGAGGGTAGCATCGTCAAAAACGGGTATTTTAAATGCTTCCCTGCTACTCCAGTTTTTAAACCGTGTATTAACATACTTGGCAGCAGTATATGAGGGATTCCTGAAATGGCATAGGCTAGCAGCTATCTGGGAACCCCTATGGAAATCTTTAGGGGAGGTGCAGGGGAGGGAACCCGCACTATAAACCGCTTGGCTCTTACGCTCTTCTGTGCCAGCTCGTCCGCCAGCTGCTCGTTGGCCCTTGTTTTGTCCTCCACTTCTTGGGATTTCTGGTCATAATTGACAGCTAGTTCTTCCAGGGCTTGAAGGACCTCTTTCACTTCATCTTTCGCTGCTTCGTTCTCAATCTGAAGACGGGTCAGCTCCTCTTGAATCTTCTCATAATCTCTCCTAGTGGAGGCCAAAAGCTGGAAAGCAGGTATCACAGGAAG
>NW_010229097.1:0-248 GCF_000690775.1 Eurypyga helias
GGAGTGCTCAAAATACACGGGTGGAAGTTTTCTGCGCTGCGGGTAGGGGATTATGCAAATGAGGACATCAGCTTTAATGCCATTCCAAGATTTTTAGTCAAATTTAATTACCTTCCTTCTTCCCTCTCTCTCTGCCTGTCCCTGATCAAATTAAAACAAACAACCCCCAGCAGAGTGTTTGTGACAGGAATCGTGTTTGAGACTAATTAAAGCCTGATGATGGTCGCCGGGATGAGGCTGGCAGCCGG
>NW_010229097.1:329-529 GCF_000690775.1 Eurypyga helias
GCTCCTGATCCTTTGGAATGCTGCGTCTTCCAGCCCGAGCTGCCGGCCGGTGGGGAGGGAGCTGGAGGGGTCTCAATTAGCTTCAGCAATAATTTAATGGACTAATTAATAAACCCATGAGGCATCTTCTGCGGATGATGCTGAGCCTGGCAGGGCAAGGGCTGTGGCAGGGTGAGGTGCTGGCGGGGCCTCGGCCATCT
>NW_010229097.1:549-2015 GCF_000690775.1 Eurypyga helias
GGCGGCTTGCTTGAACACCCCAACTGCACATCAGTGAGCAGGAGCTGGTCTGTCCCCTTCGGCTAGGTAGTCCTCAGCACACAGCTGCTCTCCCTGCCACATCACAGCATGGGCTCCTGCTTCCCCTCTTCTGTAAACCTCAGGGTTTGACCTTGGTGAGGAACAACCCCAGGTGTCTCCTCTTGGGGTTGTGTTATGCAGGTCCCCTGCAAAGCCCCGCCACTCTGGCTGCAGCATTCCCTGGGCCCCAGGCCACTGCAGCCCCGCTGTCCCCAGCAGCTGGGTGCAGGCTCCCCCAGGAGCGACAGCTCAGCAGCTCCTGTCCCCAGGTACAAATGGCTGTGGGTCTGTGCGCAGAGCTGCTCAGAGCAAGCTTTGAGCCCTGGAACATGATGTCTCAGCAACCTGCCTGGTGAGGAGTGCCCCGGGGGAGCCTTTAACATCTGCTTGTCATCACACTTGCTAACAGAGAATTAGGGCAGAAGACTCAGGGGCAGATTTTGGAAAGCCTGCTTGTGAGCCTCTGTGGGTTGGGCATCTGTCAGCAAGAAAGCGTAGGACCAGAACCCCTCCCTGCACCCGTTTCCTTATCCTGCCCGCTGCCTGCAGCTGCCTCCCTGCCTGGAGCCCGGAGCTGGGGAGGAGGCTGCCTCATCACTGTGCCGCTGCAGACCCCCTGAACCCCCTGGTCATGACACTAGTGCTGCCTCTGCCTGAACTGCAGCTCACATCTCTGGGTTTTCTGCTCGTGCTGGGACCACACGTCCTCAGGTCTGATGTCTGGGGCACCATCCGCCTTCCCTGCCTGCTGCCTGGGAAGCAGCTATCCTCCCAGCTCTGCGGGCAGGTACCAGGGAGTGGTGTGGATCCGCTCCAGGAGGGGCTTTCCCCTTTGGGGAAGATCTTACTCCACGGCGTACAAGGATGTGCACACATGCCGTGGGAGGAGAAAGCTCCGTGCTGGATCAGCTGAAGTCCCTGCTGCCACCTCACTGTCCCAGAGCTGTACCTGCAGCGGGGCTGGGGCTGCCTCTGTTTCCCCTTCCCCCTGGTTCCTGAGCACTTCCACACTGCTTCATTTACACACTCATCTCATTAGCTCCCTCCTGGCACACCCTGCTTTGCTCAGCCACACAGGCCCAGCCAGGCCACCTTCATCTTACAAAACACGTTAAAATGATTCTGATGGGGAGTCCATCCTGAAGTCTTTCCTCCATGCCTTTTCCCATGGGTTCAGATGGACTGTGAGCCTCCCTCCAGCACTCCTCCCCTGGCTTCCTGCAGTGTCTCTGTACTTCCTTCATACAATATCCCTGCCCTACCTGCGCAGTGCCTCTGTACTTCTTTCATACAATATCCCTGCCCTACCTGTTCCGCTGCACTGCTATTTATTGACCTGAGCGAAGGACTAAGCACTTTCTGAACTGCATCAGATGAGTTTTTCCCTTGGAGGACAATTGCTCTTT
>NW_010229097.1:2044-7944 GCF_000690775.1 Eurypyga helias
GAGCAAGCTGGCAGCGCTGGCTCCCCAGCACCCTGTCCCTCCAGTCGCGCCAGCGCAGCCAACGAGAGGAGGACAGAAAGACACCACCACCAAAAATAAAGACGTTCACAAGCATTACGTGGCAGAGCAGTGAGTGGGAGCAAGCCATGTGTCAACTGCCTGTGACCCAAGCCCTCGGCAGCTTTTCCCTATCCTCAGAGATGTCCTTGTTATGGCCTGAATGAAGTTACTAAATTATTCCTCTTTCATATTGCTGCAAATCAATGGGTCCTGGCGGTGTCATATACAAAAGGCTGGTTTCAGTATTTTAGTTGGGAGAGTCCTCAGGGAGAGCTGGGCTCATTAATTAAATACATTTAATCAATCTGGCCTACAGGGGCACTGGTTATTTATTCATCAGAGGCTGCACAGTGCAAACCGGGTGATCTGAAAGGCAGTAAATAAACATGTAAATGAAAAGCTGAGACAGCAGAGCTTACTTGTGCCTGGGAGATTTCAGAGCTGGGTCAGATAATATGGGATCATATGTTTAATTTAACAAAATCCAATAAAAAGTGTAACTGCAGTGAACAATCCCCCAGGGATGGGGGAGCAGCGACAGCCAGTGCAGCCGAGGGCTCTGGCTAGGGCTGCCGGGAGCATGAGCCCTCCGAGCTCTGGGGTCCGGGCAGGCACCTTGGGGGCTTGAGCCCAGCTCCGTGCACGCAGGGGGATACTGAGGAGAAGGGAGCAGCCACAGTGCTGCGTGCCCAGGCTCACGCCAGGCATGGGAGCCGCAGTGCTCAAGCAGAATCTTGGCTTCCTGCGGGTTTACCTGCCTGGCTGCCTCCGCTGCTGAAGAACCCGCAGCATGCGCTGTACACAAGTTCCTGTGAAGTTAATTACAATGAGAGACTTTCAGGAATTAGAGAAGGGAAAAATTTCAGCTGATGGAAGTGAAAACAGGAGGGTAAATATGTAACTTTTCAGCTAATTCTTTGCAGAATTGTTCTGCTCTTCTGAGAAATGCTGTGAGAGCCAAGCTGGCGGGGAAGGAGAGGAGCTTCCTCCAGGTCTGCATAAGCCCTGGCTTTGCCATTGTTGGAAACCAGAGTAATTTCAGTATCATCTCAAATGCAAAGACTTGCAAATTAGTGCTGAATAAAACATTTATGGTCAGAGTGGGGCATTTCTGAATGCTTGATCCAATAGGTTTGCTGTGTCTCACAGTTTGGAAGAATTTATATATTCCTTTCCATGTTTCAGGTTTCATGCCCAAGAAGATGGATTAACCTCCACTGCTCTGGGGTTGCCAGAAGGCATTTCTAGAGCAAAGACAAGGGGTTCCTGAGCTCTGAGGGCAGCAGGGCGATGCCTTTCCAGCACCCTTTGTGAGCTTTAACCCTTGGGATGCTCCTGGCTGCAGGCTTCTGCTGGGTCTGGGCGGTGCCTGTGTCATTTGTGGTGTTCACTGATGGCACAGCTAAATACATGGGGGGTGTTGGGGTGTGAACACCTGAGGGAAAGTGTATTCAGACCTCTTTGAGCATGGATAACGGTCTGCTGGGGACGGGCAAGCCGCTGTTTGAAGTGAGCCAAGCAGTTGGCACTTTGGAGCATGTGGCAATGCTGGCACGGGAAGCAGAGCCACTGGGGTTGGGATGGGTGCAGGAGAAGGTCAGGGACCTGCACTTGCCCTCAGAAGGAGCAGGACTTGGTACAGGGCAGGAGGTGGCTTCACTGCAGGCAGGACAGGAGGAAGACGAGGTGCCACCTTGCCTGGTATGCCCGTGCAAACAGAGATGCTCTCAGACGTCTGTAGGTGCTGAGGAAGAGAGGTCTGGGGTGATTGGACAAGGAAGATGAGGAAAACCTACCAGAAAGTGAGCTGGAGAGAAGAGTTGGGGAAGAGTCTGTCAGGGGCACAACCTCGTAGACACTAAGAAGCAGAGAGAAGCTCAGGCTGGATCGTCTGGATTTGGGCATGAGCTCCCCCAGAACACAAGGGTTTGGAGCTAGGGTTTTGCTCCCAGAAGAATTTGGCACCCTAGGGTGACGCACAAAGGGAGGGAGCTCCCTGGGAGACAGTAAGGGCAGGGGGATAAGGAGTTGTTGGCAGTACTGTGGGTGGTCTGAAGAGCCAGACTTGGCAGGGAAAAAGGTAATTCAGAGTGCAGATGGGTATTGAGGTTGTCAGAGTGTAGGGAGAGGCACTGGATTAGCCTGTTAATCATAATAAATGAATATGCAAAGCTGGGGAGAAGGGTTTTTCCCTCTGTGAGAACTCTTCTGACTCGGATGTCACCCTGCCACTGAGCTATTTCCCCAAAGCCCCCAGACATCTGTAGCTTGGAAAGCTTTTGCAGATGGGTGTTTTTCCCACATTTCATGGGTGCTCTGCCCGCTGAGTGCCCCTCAAGGAACAAAAAGCCTTTGGGAACTGCTGCTGTAGAAGTGAGCGGCTGGGGAGACTGGGAAGGTGGCCTCAGCCCAGCCTCCTCCTCCTCCTGCAGTCCAAGGTCAGGCAGGATGGCAGAGCTCACAACCCACCCTTCCTCCACAGCTCAGATCCTCTGGCACAGCAGCATCACCAACAGCCCGATCTGCAGGCGATTTGGGTCCCTGCAGAGCTGGAGCAGGACAATGTGTCGTCCCCACCCTGGGGGCCTTTGCCGAGGGGGTGCAGAGCCCAGCCCTGCCCAAGCCCCTCCACCTCTGCTGCCTCCTGCATCCCCCTGGGCCAGGATGGTTTCTGTGGTACCTGGGGTTTCCTCTCCCATTTTCTCAGAAATGGGAAACTGATGTGAAGAATATAAACTGTTAAATAGTTTCAACCATAAAGAAGGAAAAAGAGTTCAATTCCAGGTTTTGGCCTAATCTACTATTTTTCCAAGCTGGTTTCTACCCCCGCGTCCCAGACTCCCAGTGATTCGCAAAGAACTCATTACTTTTGAGTTAACACAACAAACTTGGCTGCTAGTTGATGGCTTATTAATACCGGACCCATTCCCATGAAGATGTGTTCTATCTAGAAAGAAAATGCTTTTATCCTATGTCCGAAGTTTCCGGCTGACCCATTCAGTCTCCAAGCTTGCCTGATGTGAGAGCATGAGGAACAACAAATACAATCTTTGACATATTTTTTCTCTGAGGATCAAAGGGCACCTCCTTGAAAGATGCCCTGGGCAGGGGATGTGGAGGAGTCGGTCCAGCCACCCATGACATGCAGTAAAGTGTGGGCACAGTGCAACACCTGTTACTGCAGCAAAGGGCAACAAAACACATTCTTCTAATGCAGCGCATTCCCAAAATACCCCAACAGAAAAGCCATACACTTGGAAATGAAAGCATTTGTCCTTTTGCTGTCTCCACTGCTAGCTGAAGGAGCATGCATCTTCCCCAGGGGCTGTATGCAGGAAGACAGATGGTGAGAGTAACTCCAGTTGTCAGTCCCTGGGGATGTGCAGAGAAATCAGTATTTGGCATCTGATTTAGCTCTGCTGCCTCCTTGAGTCACCACTGTCCCAGGCACTGAAAGATGTATGGGCTTCTGAGACAGTTAAATTAAACCTTACTAAACCGAGGGGTATGTGATCACCCCCTCTGAAATGTCAGCTGGCAGCTCATAATGAAGATCCAATGAATCTGTGCTCGATTTGAACGTCTTCCTCCTTCCTCTCTTGCAGGTCAGAATTAAACTGGCCCAGGACAAGAGGATGGCTCTGAAACCCACAGGAAGAGCTGGGGCCAGTGGGCAGAAGCCTCTGGCTTCTGAAAAACGGGGAACCTTTTCAGAGCATCCTCTTTCTGACCAGTTGGGCTGCTTTGTCTAAGCAGAAAGGACTGGGGTGGATGCTCACTAACCTGTGGGGAGGGTTATTTGGGTGCTCACCTCCAGCTGGGACCGCAGGTGGTCCCTCACCTCTGACGTACCTGAGCATCAGATCTGGTGGCAAAAGTTCTTTCTCCTTTCATACATATGATGCCTGGCACTTGTCACATCCCAGACTGTCTCCTGGCTGGTTTTCACTCTTGCCAGGATGGTTTAGCCTCCTCCTGAGGACATGTCCAGGGAAGGAATGCAATGCCTGCAGCCTGGGCAGCAGCCATCAGCAGAGCCAGCACTGGCTCCTGGGCAAGGGGTTCCCGGGCGCTGGGCACAAGCCAAGGGGAACCCTGCTTAGGGGGCTGCATGTTGTTAGCTGGGGAGGGGGACACTGGAGAAGCAGAAGCACTAGAGAGGAGGAGAAGGCGGCAAGCATTCCAGGAGAATCCACATCTATAAGGAAACAGAGTGGGGTCCAAGGCAGTAATATATCCCAGATGGGGATGTGGAAAGTGCTCTAGCACACCATGAGTCATTGCAAGCAGAGGGGAGAGCAACAACCCTTTGATAAGAGGCAAAGCAACTTTACTTGGCTATTTAATCTTCATTTGCTGACTGTGCCAGCTGAGAGCCTTGCACAAGGGTCCCCCGGGGATCCTGGCATTCAATCCCCTCCCTTGGCTGCTGGACCAGCCTTTGTGTCCTTCCTGGGCACGTGGCAGTAGGGCTCTGGTGACACAGGCTTCTCAGAGTGTGGGTCAGGGGGAGATGGCAACTGCCTGCAGGGTCAGGCTTAGCTGAGGCTCTGGAGGCCTCCAGAAGGTCCAGTGCTCAGTGCAAGTAGGACCCGTCTCATCCTCACTGGCACGAGTGGCTGAAGTTAAAGCAGCTGGACCGATGTTGAGGTGATGTCTCTGCAGATGATTGTGTCCCCTCTCCAAGCATTGTGTCCCCTCTCCTGGAGTAAATCTCCCACAATGGTTCAGCATTTCCTTCTGATCCTTCTCCTCTGGCATTCTCCCATGTTTCCTGAATTGCCTCGCCTCAAACTGTTTTACCTGACACATGTCTAGGACAAAGTAGAGGAGAGCCTGTACTCCACGTCTCTCCAAAATGCTGCTGCTGTCTGGGCAGCACAGACAACGTTTGACTTCGTCTCTCAGGGTGGTGTGGCAGACTGATGTTCAGCTTGAGGACCTCTGCAGCTCTCAGAGCCTGTCTTGCCTGTCAGTCCTCCTCCTGCTTCTGAGCACTTGATTATTCCTAAGGGCAGAACTTCATCTACTCCTGTTGAACTGTGCTTCGCTTTTCCCCCAAGAATGTTCCTTCGATTTCTCAAGATCATTTCAAATTCAAATCTTATTCCTGTGTCCTTCTTGCTCCATCACATATGCAAAATAAATAGGCAAACTCTCATTCTATCCACCAAGCCATTAATGAATGCATGAGCCCAGAGCCAACCCTTCCGAAATCCTGCTCCGCGCTTACTTGCAGCCTGATGGGAACACTGGGTAACTTCTCCATTAGTGTAGGTTTCGGGCAGGGAGCACCCACTTAATCCTTTCAGGTTTTTTCTCCCTTGCTCATGAGTGTGCCATGAGAGCCAACATCAAAAGGCACGAAATATAGGACAACTCTTGCCTCTCTCTATCCGTAAGGCGGTTGATCTGTCATAAAAAGAAACATGAGTTTGGTTTCTTGTGATTTTTTTTCTTGAGACATCCATGTTAGCTGCTTCCCTTGCCTGGTTACCACCTCACTGCTTACAAGCCATTAGGAGGAAGTGTCCCGGCATTTTCCCCTTGGAGTTAAGGGAAGCAGTGCGTACCCGTCTCCATGCCCCCACCTTGCTGGGACAGGCTTCCTGGGGTTAGAACTAGCGGGTGGGAAGCATCCAAAGGATCAACGGCCAGTGCCTGGCCCCGTTAGGCTGCCCCAGGGGCCAACGCAACCCTGAGCTGCGGGGATGCTGCCGGGGCAGAGCTCTCTGGGTGGGCGTGGGTCCGGGCACGCGTGGGTCCGGGAGTGGATCCGGGCGCGGGTCAGGGCACGCGTGGGTCCAGGCATGGGTCCGGGCACGTGTGGGTCCGGTAGT
>NW_010229098.1:0-6662 GCF_000690775.1 Eurypyga helias
CTGGAGCCCCCGCGAGGGGCGAACCGCTGCCAGCGCCGCGGCTCAGAGGGAGCCGAGCTCGGGGCGCTCGGGCCTTTTGCCGTGGGGGTCCTGAGCAGGAGACACGGAGAGGCCACTGGCGGAGCGCCACGGGTGGTACTGTCACGACTCACGTGAAAGTGTTTTTAACGCCATCCCTAGGAATCTTCAGGATGACAAGATCAAATGCAGAGGCCTTGGGTAAAGGGAGGTCACACAGGTAGTTGGTCTGATGTGGGAATTAATAAAACTCAACCCTGACAATTCAGATTTTTCTATCAGCTGTTGCCATGAGTTTGTATCAAGGGCCTCAAAGTGACTCCACACAAATGGTATCTTCAGATAGGAAAATGCGATGCCACTACGTAAAGAGACGTAACAATTCAGAAGCAAATGAGGGAAAAAAAGGTGAAAGAGGTTTATCGAACTGAGCAGCCGAACTCCCCGGATTTTGTCAGGGCAAGACTCACTCCAGGAACACCGTCCCTGGCACACAATAAACTAATTTCAAGTCCAAAGACAAGTTCTAGGTGTACTTTACTAATCCTGCTTCAATATATACAAAAAGCGTTTCTCACGCAGTTGTACAGCTAAATCAATACCATCGTGAAAAATGGTCCATCAACAGCAGCAATATCTATCAAACCAAGGATAAATGTACAGAAGCACTATTTTCTCATGAGGAATAATGTCTCTTTATGAGAGTTCCTGATAAATGTCTCTCCTCTTAAAATATGCTGGCTTGGCTTGGCATTCAGTTTTGATGGATGCCTGGACTTCACCTTGGTATTTATTTAGCAGCAGGAGACTCTTATCCCTTGAAAACATTCTATCCCTTTGACATTATCTTTTAATTAACATTTCTTTTTATTCTGGCCCTTTGTGCACTTCCCTCAGTATTAGTTCAGCATATCTACCTTTTATTCCTTGTTACTGACTACTTAATCCCTGGTGCTTAATTAGAGCTCGAGTGTTGTTTCGTTAACTCGATACAAATATAACGTGTTGCTATTTCATTTTCATAGAATCATAGAATGGTTTGGGTTGGAAGGGACCTTAAAGATCATCTAGTTCCAACCCTCCTGCCATGGGCAGGGACACCTTGCACTAGACCAGGTTGCTCAAAGACACATTTCATTTTCATCTAAATTAACTTTTCTAAATTAACTTTTAAATTAAAAATAAGCTTGCAGAGATTTGTTGGATGTTGTAAATTGTTTTTCATGTGCACTTTCCCATTGATCATTCACATCTTAACTATGACACTACACTTCTCCAGTTGCAAAGTTTACTTAGTCGTTCATTTTTTCACCACCAAGAACTAAATGAAAACCTCTCCTCCCCTGGCCTGGGTAGCCATGACGTTTGTTGCTTTCATTTTCCTCCTCTTGTGTCACAGCAAGTCAGATTCTTACTTGATTCCTACCAGCTCCTGCCCCGCCCCCCCCCGAAATACCACCTTTTCCCTTCTGCAATCAGCTGCAGATGTGCTTTTGTGAAGGCAGCCAAAGGAAGTGCTGCACGTAGTTAGACTAATGCCTGCTCACTCTTGCTGGGGTACAGTTTTTTTTGTCTAGAGCAGAAATACAATCAAGACATGTACCTATTTCCATATAGGACAGACTATTAAAGGTATTATAAATCAGAAAATATATTTTACAGTATGTACTTACCAGTTAGGCATTCTGTGATTGCTCTTCCTGCTATTCAAAGGAACTGCAGTTGCTGACACGAACAGGTAGCAAGCTGTCTGCGCGTGGGTAGGCCTCACCCCTAAACAGCCAGGCTGAGGAAACATTTGCAGTTAGTTTCATTACCAAAATGAGTTTCACTACTAATAGTTCTTAAACAAACCATATGGGGCATAATATTGTTCAGTCTTATCTTCCTGTGTAGGAAAGTAATTATTTCCTCATGAATTAGGCCCAAGATGGGCAAGAGAATGATAAATGCTGGATTTTGGACATTCCCCAAGCTCTGGTTTTCTACCAGCAGAATTTTTGAGGCAAATGAATTAGGAAACCTTACAGCACAGTAGAAGAAAGAGCGCTGAGCAAATAACAACAATCAGGCTCACTAGTCACTCTGACAAAAACTTTTCTGAAGCAAATTTGGGGTTCACATTTATCTTTTTACAACACTGCAATATTTAAAACAAAACATAATTTTCAAATAGTCAGTCTACCTGGAAATTTTATTTTAATTATGTGTAAGTGAAACAGTTTGATTTAAAAAAAAAATCAGACTCAAAAAAAGAAACTTTTAAATTAATATATATTCACAAAATGTACTGGAGTAGCTGAATCAATACTTTTGGCTGAAAGATATTCCCTGTAAAAGTTCTGCGAAGTTCTAATCTTCTCTTTACACATTAGAAAAACAGGGCAACAAACATGTCGGCAGCAAGTATGAGAAGATAACCTAAGTCTCTGAGAATGAAAGCACACACTCATACCAAGGAGAAAACAGATTGACCATACAGAACCCAGCCTTCTCCCAACTTCTTGCAATCCTTCAAAATTAAGCCCCCAATACACCATAAAAATGAAAAAAACACATGAATTACAACCCAGCCCGTGCAGTGTACTGATGCATTTTCTCAACTGATAGCTGTATTTTCCCAAGACAAAGGCGATATTTTCTCCTTATATCATTTTGCTTCTGTTCAGACAAAGTGCAACTTGAATGGTTTTGGCAGTATTATGGGTAACATTGGGGTCCTGTGTGAACGGTTTCTTAATTGCTGCATATTTTAAAGCACAGGCATATCATTGTTATAACAAATACCAGCAACCTATTAACTGTTAAGGCTTGGCCCGTTTAACGCGCTCTTCAACATCCCAGGAGATCATTCACCTCATGTTGAAAATCATAAAAAGCACCTCTGGGAGGACAGACTTCCTTCCAAAGAGATGCACTTTTTTATCATGTGGCCAGTTTGAAGCTGATTTGGTTAACAACCCTGTCCTTACGGGGAACTCTTTTCAGGCTGCTCATGTGATTGGTCTCTTTACCGCTGAGGGATCTGCTTCTGCGCATCCACTCAAAGATGGGTCCCAGAGCTGAAGTGTTAGCAAAACCAACTTTTAGCAAACAGAGGGACAAGTCTGACTAATGTCCCATATGAAAGAGACTGGATGGTGAGGCCTGCCAGTAATTGTGCCAGGTTATTTAATCCGTTCAAGTAATTTGTTGCATGTTACCTCATTAATAGAATGAGGGAATTTGGCAAAAGCCCTTCATGAGCTTCTCAGCCTCACGGAGAAATGACTTCTAAGTTCTGATGTTCCATGATGGTGAAATTACTTAAACATGATGAGAGCTTTCTGTATCAAGAAACAGTGAATTTAGAGACAAAATTCGGAGACCGCAATCTCACGATACTATGAAAATTGGGACTATGGATTTAGACATCCATAATCTCTATCAGTGATGTAACTTCTGAGTGACTTGCCTCACACGCAAAGAGTATGATGCCAAATTAAGAGCTGTTGCAATTCACAGTATTGTTTTAATCTACTAGAAACTTTCCAGCTACAGCCTGGAGCTGGAATAATGCAAGACAGAATAATCCCAGAAAGTTTGATCGGGCCTGACACATGCAGCTATGCTCCTGCTCTAGACAGAGGCAACTTGGCTACTTTCAACGTCTCACTCCCGTCCCTTGTCACGACAGCCTGCTCTCTGTAGAAGAAACAGCAGTGTGCAAGTCAGCTCATTTTGTTTCCCTTGTGAGGTGCAAAATATCCTTACTTAAGGGGTGAAGCATCGTCAGGACTGAAATAAGCACCACAATACAGATAGTTTGCTTTCAAACTGTTTTGAGTTGAGGCTTTTGAAATAGGCAGCACGAAGAAATGTGCTACAGATAAAATCAGAGATGAAACACTTTTAAATGAACATACAGAAAAGGGATATTTTATTTACATTGGGACTTTTCCTGTAAAATTTGTTAAAAGTAACTCATTACATGACTTTTCACAGAAATTTTAATTAGTGTTTTTGGTCAGAAAACAATATTTTGAGAACCTATGCTACTTTAATCTCTTTGATTCTGAGGGCTTTGATCTGCCATGTGGTGACATGACTGAGATAAGGCATTTACTTCTGTGGTGTGTAGAAAATGTGAAATTATTGATTCCTGTAATCCAGCAGAGCAGAAAAAGGTCTGTGCTTTTTATAGCTCAAGAACAGATACCGTTTTCTTCCCTTGCTGTTGCTCAGAGCAGCTGGAAATGCAAGGCCTGAATATACCTTAAGGATATCATTATTCTCCCCACATTCTTATCTCCTGTCTTATTAGCCTAAATCCTTCTCCCTCGCTGAATTACATTTAACCGAAATCCTCAGTTTTTAAAACAATAGAGCACGATACTCCTAACCACCACTTTGTATCCTGTGATTTTGAAAATGAGAGATGTAGGCTACCACAACAGAATTCAGATTATACAAATTATACAAATCCCAGCAACGTCTTATCCAAAATACTTTAAACAGCCTTTTCAAATACACTGGAGGGACTCAGCTTAATGCCTTGAGCCGAGGGCCAGTGAAGGGAGATGTAAGACTTGATTTACCCTCATACACTGTAAACATCTCCAAGTCAATGTCAAACTGGGGGAAATCCTATTTAGTACAATGAGGTGCCTTCTGAAGCAAGAAAAGTTTTCAGTGATTCATTTGCAGGTCCTGCCAGAGGTGCAGCTAGCTATTTAATTGGGTGAACATGAGCACAGGCGAGAAACAAAATTAAGTTAACTTTGTAAGATTTGTATCCCAGTTAATTTTTATCCATTCTCCTAGAGCATATTTCTAAATGCCTGCATGGCATATAATTTTGTAATTTCATTGCCAATTACAGAGACAACCTGAAGTCCAGTACTCTGTTATCTGTGAAAAGAAAGTTACTCTGTGTGTAACATGTACAGTTTTCATAATAATCAGTCCTAAGTACAACCAGAAACACAAAACCAGTTTTCGTCTAATAATTAGCATGTTCAACTGAGCATGTTTAATTTATATTTGGTCAGTTCTGATTTTAAAGTGCTTTGATAAAATGATTGCTATTTAATCTATTTATAATATGCAAGAAAGCAGCAAAGTAAAACACATATTTCTGTCCTGCATTTTCCAAGTACATTCAATAGAAATACTTTCAGACATCTGGTAGTCAGCTGGTGGTAAGAGTGTAATAAACATTGGCAAAATGTTTAAAAGTGCACTATTTCTTATACTACAGATTAAATATCAGATCTTTTTGTTTCTGATGGTCTCATGCACCTTTCCAATTAACAACGTAACAAATGCTACAATTTTCAATGGAACAACAGTACAATCTCCTAGTAATTAGTACTGGTACTTAATCAAATTGGGGGTGGAAGGGTGGGGAAAGAAACACAGTTTTACAGAATATTTCTGAAGATATCAATAATTGGAAAGGAGTATTCCCATTGGAATAAAGTCTAGAAAGGGACTAAAGAGTACAGTCCAACCATCTAATGAGAAAAGATTAATCAGAATTATCAATATGTCCTTTATGTACACATTACACATTTCTTGGCATTACAACATTCGTTAGAAAAGGTACTGTACAGTAAGTTAGCACATTCAAGCTTATGATGGAAAACAAATACACATGAAAGTTCAAGTTCCCCTGAAAGAATCTTCTCTAAGAAAATAACTGAATACAGAAATCTGGTTTAAATATATGGGATAATTATATTTGACTAATACTTTGTTGCAGGTTAAATCCAAGCACATAAAGCATAGCCCAGAGCATGATTTTTCTGCTTCCACCAGCACAATTAGCATTTGCAATGACTATGAACACTACTGGTGTCCCAAGACAAGTCAGGGGTTCAACGAAGGAAATGAGGTGTGGCTTGTGGGAAAAATCGTCAAGACACAAAACATGCTTGAAACATTTCCAAATCCGTTATCCCTTTTCAATATTTTCATATTTCTGTGTTAGTTTTAGATTCATAAATTGCAATGGAACAATGCCTCAAGAGATATCCTGAAGGAATTTCAGTATCAATATTCACCTGAGCCGAGTCAAGAAAAGCAAAAGGATCACAACAATATGAACCATTATGGAACAACTTTGCTTTGCGCAAGGCTCTGTAGGTATGGTAAGCTCAGAACTATTCAGAAACTCTCGTTCAGAGTCAAAGGCTTTCAGACTAAATTCCTCACTGGCACCAGGAGATGTTTACACATTTTGATAGGGTTGTCTTGTGATAACTAGAGTGGGCAATTTATTTGTTCTCAAAGATCATGGCACAACTTAGAGGTGAATAATCAGATAATTAGCACTCCATATTAGGCATCGTGAATTAATATCAACATTCTGAATCCTACAACCCACTCCCTATGTCTGGTTCTGTTAAACAGAGGTTTCAGCTGCTGAATGAGGTTGATGTACATCCTTTCTCTAAATTGGAGAGACAGATTTGACAGATGGACCACTCGGTGGATAAAAATCTGGCTTGATGGATGCACTAAGGAGAGTTGTGATCAACAGCTCGATGTTTGAGTGGAGACCAGTGATGAGCAGTGTTCCTCAGGGGTCAGGATTGAGACTGGTACTGTTCAACATCTTTTGTCAGTGACATGGGCGGTGGCACTGAGTGCACCCTCAGCAA
>NW_010229099.1:0-340 GCF_000690775.1 Eurypyga helias
ATCTCTAAGTTCCCTGGGCAAAAGAGCAGCTCTTGCCATCTTCTCTCCACAGGTCTTGCATACGGCTCTGTGACAGGAGACAAATTTTGGAAGACTAGAAAAATGCGAGACTGCAGCAACACAGCTTCTGCAGCTGGAAGGAGAGAATGAGAACAACGCCTTAGAATGTCTTCTCTCAGGCAAGAGGAAGAGAAACACTAAAAAGCTGCAATTGAGAAGGGGCCACAGAGTAGAAACTCTTGTTTTTACAGAGGCCCCTGCTCCCAGACACCTCACACCACCAGCAGCTCTCCTGCCAAAGAACTGGCTTCTGGGCATGCCATCAGAACCAAGTGCACCC
>NW_010229100.1:0-587 GCF_000690775.1 Eurypyga helias
TAATCCCAGCCCTGGGAAGGTCCCAGAGACCCCTGTAAAGCCTGGGAGCAGCCTTTCCCTGCAGGAAAATTCCCGAATCCCAGCACTGGGAAGGTCCCATAGCCTCTTGCAAGGCCGGAGCAGCCTTTCCCTGCGGGAAAACCCCCTTGATCCCTAATCCCAGCCCTGGGAAGGTCCCACAGCCCCCTTGAAAGGCTGGGAATGGCCTTTCCCTGCAGGAAAAACCCTTCTCACTCCCCGGTTCTGGGCCTGGGATGGTCCCACAGCCCCCTGCAAGGCCTGGAGCCGCCTTTCCCTGCGGGAAAACTTCCTCACTCCCTAATCCCAGCCCTGGGGTGGTCCCACAGCACCTGCAAATCTGGGAACAGCCTTTCCCTGTGGGAAAATCCCCTAATCCCAGCCCTGGAGTGGTCCCATAGCCCTCTGTGAGGCCAGGAGCCGCCTTTCCATGTGGGAAAACACCCTCACTCCCTAATCCCAGACCTGGGAAGGTCCCACAGACCCCTTGCGAGGCCAGGAGCAGCCTTTCCCTGTGGGAAAATGCCCTCATCCCTGCCCTGAGGTGGTCCCACGGCCCCCTGCACGGC
>NW_010229100.1:1520-1720 GCF_000690775.1 Eurypyga helias
CCCACCCCTGCCCTGAGGTGGCCCCACGGCCCCCTGCAAGGCCTGGAGCAGCCTTTCCCTCAGGGACGACCCTCAGTCACCCCAATCCCAGCCGTGGGATGGTCTCACAGACCCCTGCGAGGCCGGAGCAGCCTTTCCCTGTGGGAAAACCCCCTCATGCCCTAATCCCAGCCCTGGGAAGGTCCCACAGCGCCTTCAAA
>NW_010229100.1:1801-4452 GCF_000690775.1 Eurypyga helias
AGCCCGGGAGCCTCTTTTCCCTGCAGGAAAACCCCCTCACTCCCAAATTCCAGCCCTGGGGTGGTCCTACAGCCCCCTGCAAGGCCTGGAGCCACCTTTCCCTGTGGGAAAACTCCCTAATCCCAGCTCTGGGAAGGTCCCACAGCCCCTGCAAGGCCTGGAGCCACCTTTCCCTGTGGGAAAACTCCCTAATCCCAGCTCTGGGAAGGTCCCACAGCCCCTGCAAGGCCTGGAGCCACCTTTCCCTGTGGGAAAACCCCCTCATGCCCTAATCCCAGCCCTGGGAAGGTCCCACAGCCCCCTGAAAGGCTCGGACTGGCCTTTCCTTCACTTAACAAACCCCCTAATCCCAGCACTGGGAAGGTCCCACAGTCCCCTGCAAGGCCTGGAGCCACTTTTCCCTGCAGGAAAACCCCCTCACTCCCAAATTCCAGCCCTGGGGTGGTCCTACAGCCCCCTGCAAGGCCTGGAGCCACCTTTCCCTGTGGGAAACCTCCCTAATCCCAGCTCTGGGAAGGTCCCACAGCCCCTGCAAGGCCTGGAGCCACCTTTCCCTGTGGGACGACCCCCTCACTCCCAGCCCTGGGGTGGTCCCCCCGCCCCCTGCAAGGCCTGGAGCTGCCTTTCCCTGAGGGAAAACCCCCTCACTCCCTCATCCCAGCCCTGGGGTGGTCCCACAGCCCCCTGCAAGGCCTGGAGCCACTTTTCCCTTCTTCCCACTTTATTCCTGCACCCCATCCCTGGGGTAGCCCCCTCTGCCTATTCCAGGGTTTGGGAAAACACTCCTCCCCTTGTTTTTAGCCTGCTGCGGTGGGGTCTCTTCCACTTCGGAAGGCCGGGGGCTGCGAGGGGAATCGGGATGATCCGGTCTCCGGTAAAGCGTGGGCGGGGTTTTGGCAACATCAAGTTTTATTTAAAAATTAAACATGTATTTCCTTTAAAATACTGTTTTCTCCTTAGGTTTGGTTTAGGAGTCTCGTCGTCCCTCAAATCCGGCTCCGGCTGGGAACAAAACCCCGTTTAACCGGCCGTGGGGTCGTCATCGGGGGGATGGACCCCGTTACCCCTTCGGGGAGGAAGACCGCCGTTCGCTTGGAGACGCCTCTCCCCCCCTTTTCCTCCGGTGACGCTCTCCTCATCCTGGCGAGGGACCGCGGCTCCCTCCGGCTCCGGAGCTGGCGGCACGGTGAGGGCGCTGGGCTCTGCAGTGGAGAAGGTGGTCTCGGGGGGGTGTCAGTTACAAGGGTGTGTTTTTGGGGTGAAACAGGGGGGTTTAGGGAGTTGTTTTTAATGAGTAAACACTTTGGGAATGTTTCTTGTTGCCTTTTTCCTGGCAAACTGACGTTCCAATGGATAATGCCGGAGATGATGGTAATTTTAACGCCTTCTTTGGGCAGGAATTTAAATTTTGGCCTGTTTTCTTAAAATCACACCCCCACGTGTGGTGGTTAGTTTTAACCGGAGGGAGAAAACGAGGCTTTTCCCTACCGCTCGGGGCCTGGAATTGTCTCCCCACGCCTGACCCCGCGGGATATCCCCTCGTCAGATGGCTGTGGGTGAAGTACCGGGCCCAGAGCGCTGGGGGGTTGCCTCCTTCCTTGCTTTTCCCAAGAAAAAAGTGGGAGAAAAGGTGAAATTCCTTACGACGAGGCCCCAAATGGGTGTGAGGGTGGGACGTGGGTTGAGGCGTTGGTGGAGACGCCGGAAATGAGGTGGCCTTTCCTGCCCCCGGAATCGTACTAGGAGCGCATCGGGGAGGTTTCCGTCCTCGTTTTGCTGCGGATATTCTCCCGGCAAAGCCGGCGGCGCCCTCGGGAGCGTTGTAAATCCGGATGTTTTGGTTAAAAATCAGGCGGAACCCGAGGGTGTCGCCATCTCCCTCCTCTCAGAGCCGGCTCGATTTATTAGCTCCTCGATTAAATCCGCTAATTAATCCGGCGCCGAGGGAATAATTAAGTCGTGGGGGGGCGTTAGCGCCACGACACGTAGCCTTTCCCCTGCCTCCCGGGGCCAAAACTGCCCGTTTTGCACCGGAAATCGCTCCCTCGAGCGGGAAATAACGAGGCCTCGAGGACGGGGAGGGGGAAGGTCGCCCTTGGGAATGACTCTCCGGTGGTCGGCGTCGGAATGCGGCCCGCGGAGGGGGTCGCGGAGGCTTGGCATTACGGATATCCCCATTTTTGGGTCGGTTTAAGCGCTTTTCGGTCAGCCATTGGATGCCACGTTCGCCGGGGATGGCGCCTCCGGGCCGAGGCATCCGGCCAACCCTCGGGGAGTCGCCAAACCCTCTCCCTGTTCCCACTCCTCCCAGCTCTGCCCGTTATTTGGGGGGGTCCCCCCCGCCCGTCGAGGAAGTTTGTTAACGACCCGAGGCGGGAGGTTTGTTAACGAGCTCCGCAAGCGCCGAACGTTAATTTTCGGGGCGAAAACGGCTCGGATGCTCCGTTTTTTTAAAAACCAGCCATATTTTTGGGATGGAACGATGGTATTTTAAACCTTTCCTTGGCTCTTTTTGAAAGCTTTCCATGCCGGCACGATAAAACCCGCATTTCGTTATCGTTTCGTTCGTTATTATGCAAATTTCGGCCGTGAGCGCGGGCGCTGTGGTCCCTAAAAATAAGGACTCGGCGGGACGAGGATTCCTGTCGTGC
>NW_010229100.1:4476-5582 GCF_000690775.1 Eurypyga helias
GGAGCCGCGATTCCAAAGCGGTTCCGAGCCGAATCCCGGACGTGGCGGCGGCTCCCGCGATGATTCCCCTCTCGGTGCCGGCTCCGAACCGGAGGATGGAGACGAGTCGGCGCCGCAACCGCTCGGGATTTTACTAGAAGGAATCATGGAATTGCCTTTTTCCCGCCCATTTTGGCCCTTGCCGAGTACAGACCTGCCCGCGGAGGGATCATTCCGTTCCCTGAGCGCATCCGTTGGCTTCCGCAGCGGGAAGCTGGGAGCAGAGGGTCCTCGGAATGCGCCCCGTCCCTGGGTTTTGGTGGCCGCTGCCGAGCTCGGGATAAGGAACCGTGACGCCGAGGTTCCGGAATAACCCCAGTGTTTCCAAGTGCCTCGAACTTGTTCCGCTTCTTCCCTGCCCTAAACGGGGATTCGCGGAATCGTTTCTCCATGGGAGAGCCTGCTCAGGAAATCGGGAGCGATCTGGGATCAGGAGCGACGGTGGAAGCTGTTGGAGAGCTCAACGCTTGGAATGGTGTGGTTTTTAGGGATCGGGCGTATTCCAGCCGAGCCTTGCCCCACGCCCGCGCCGTCGGGCCGCATCCCTTCCCGACTCCCTCCCTCTCCTCTTATTTGACATGTCAACGTTGGAAAACAGTTCTGGAAGCTCTGGGACACATCGGAAGGTTCTGGAATGGCGGAAGCGGAGGAAGAGGCAGCGTCGTCGGTGCGGAAGTGCTCAACTCGCGGCGGGGAGCGCTTATCCCAGCCCGCCTCCTCTGCCGCCACCCTGGGAGGCGGATCTCTCCCCGGCGTCGGGATACAGATGGATAATTGGGATATGCGCCTCGTTTCCGGGCCACAGTGTGGCGGAGCTGCTCAAGGTGGCCCGTTCCAGGGTGCTGCCGGGGGGAAGGATCCCACCCGGAGCTCGCCCTGCGCCGCCCGCGGTGAGACACGGTTATTTTGCCCTGACTCGCTCCCGAATTTTCCATTGCGCCGGCCGGAATCCGGTCCCTTTGCTAAACCCATGGAGAGCGCTGCTTTCCCGGCCGGCGGAAGGAAGGGATGGCTGTGTCGGCTAAAATCCAAGGTCTGCTCCGGATAAACGCCCCTCGCCGCATCCG
>NW_010229100.1:5642-7381 GCF_000690775.1 Eurypyga helias
CGCTCGGCTCCGTCATCCGCATTTAACACGGCTCCAGCCCTCGGCACGCGTCCGAGGAGAGAAACGCGGAGGGGTGGCGCGTGGGCGGAGATCTCCCCAGGTTCCCTTTTCTCCGAAGCCACAAAGCAGCCGAAAGCCAAGAATTGTCCTTTTACTTCCCCATCCGGCGCGGGAATCGGGTCTCTTCACCTTCGATCCCACGGGAGGCTCCGGAGATGCTGCTTTTTGGGAGGCTGCAGCCGTTGGGATCCCATCCTCCGGCTGATTACCCCGGGGAGTCGATCTCGCTGCTTCGCCGCCGTAAGGAATTCCGTAAGGAATAAATGGAGCGAGTTCTCCCCCTCGGAACGATTTCCCCCTCACTCTTCCTCGCCAGCTTCCCATCCTTGGACCCCACCGGAGAAGCGCTTGTTCCAAAAGGATTTTTACCTCATCCAGGAGGAGGCGAAGCCCCGCGGGCCCCGAGGAGCTAATTTTAACCCCAAAAAGGTGAATTTTTAAGCAGGCTGGGAGTCCCGTTCCGTGAAAACCAACGCCTCGGCGCCCCAAAACCCCCGGCGCGAGACGCTTCTTGCCCTGACGCGTGATCCCGAGGGAACGTTTCGGCCCTCTCCCGCCGAATCCCGAGAGAGGAGGTTCCGCCGGCGGAAAACGCCCCGATTCCCGCGCTCCGATCCTCCTCACCGGCGAGGACGGCTTGTTTGCCCAAATAGAGGATTTTTGGGGGGAAGAAACCCCGCAACCGCGGGTCTTGGGAACGTTTTAACCCCCCCTGCGGGTGGAGTTTTGCGGAGAGAAGCGCTTTTCCACCTGCGGGAATGGGAATAACGTGGATTTTCCCTCAAGGGGTTTCCCTTTCCACCCCCTGCCACGGAATCAAACCATTTCTTGCTGATTCAGTATTCCAAGGCCTTTTCCACCCCAGGCCAATAGACATCTCCCACATTCCAATCGCCCGGATCACCCCGAGGGATGGGTTTCCGAGCTCGTTTTCCACCTTTCCCGCAGAGACACCCAACCCAGCCCCCGGACCGTTTGCGGCCCGAC
Organism: Eurypyga helias; assembly: GCF_000690775.1. Lineage (NCBI taxonomy): Eukaryota > Metazoa > Chordata > Aves > Eurypygiformes > Eurypygidae > Eurypyga > Eurypyga helias. Next base: position 6,690 of record NW_010229100.1, read on the forward strand.
GCCGAGCTACTGAGAGCCGTCCCGCGGTCGGAGCACCGATTCCCAGGGCGTCTTTCCACATGGAGAGGGCGGATTTTCCCTGGAAACCCCTGGCTTTTGGCTAAAATCTCCCAACTTCGGGAGAAGGGAAGCGGCGCTGAGGGCGGGCGGAGGGTTTTTCCTTCCTTCTTGCGGCTTTATTTAACCGTTTACCCCCGTTTTCAACCCAAACTTTGCTCCTGGAGTTCCCACGCGGCGCAACACACCCAGATTCCCAACCCTGGGAATAACAGAGCTCGGGTTCTCGGCGTTTATCCTGGTTTTTGTGTGCCGTGCGGGGTGTTGGACGAGGTAAAGGGCTCACGCAAAGGGCCATCGCCTGCGGGAGGAGGCGGAGTCTCCCCTGAAGATTAAAAGGCCTCGGAAGCGCATCCCCCCAGCCCATCCGGATCCCCAAAAACCCACCTCAGCTTCTCCCACCCATGAAAACCCCACGGAGAACCGTTGGCTAAAGGGGTTTCCGGAGGTACAACCACGATGAGGGGTGCGCGGTGGGGTTAAAACACCCCCCACCCCCCACCCCGATTTTGAGTTTTCCCGGGTTTTGGCGTCGAGTTGGACAGAAAACCCTGCCCCCAGCGGCGGAAAAACGCCTTTGTAGCCGGAAAAATACCGGAAGCTTTAATTCCTGACCTCTTTTCCCCTCTGTTTCA
>NW_010229101.1:0-7002 GCF_000690775.1 Eurypyga helias
GGCTTTTCAGTGGTCAAGGCATATTGAATTTCTTACAGACCACCAAGCTCCTGGGTATACAGAACTAAGTCTCAGCCCAACATGCATAGGGTGAAAAAGGTTTTGAAGATACAAATCCAGTACAAGGCAGGCCTCCAAGCTGCCCTTAGTAACTTCTTCACAGTCTTTTCTGCTCTACCAGATGCAGACTGCCCAGACAGGACCTCACAATGACTTGGCCAACCATAAATGTGGATTAATGGCAGTTGAGAAGCACAGGTGTCATCCCTACTTTAGCATGGGCTCAGTATCCACGCCTTGGTGCTTCATCCCACCCCCTTGCCCTCTGGGTAACAAATCATAAAATCATGGGTTATCTTAAGTTGCAAGGGACCCATAAAAATCATTGAATCTAATTCCTTGTTCTTGACATGACTACGTAACACTAAATCATATGATTAATATCATCATCCAGAAGTTCCTTGAAGAGGCTTAGTCCCATGACCACTTCCCTAGGGACTCTGCTCCAGTGACTTCACTACTTCTTAGTGAAGAATCTGTTCCTAATGTCCTATCTGAATTTCCTCTGGTATAACTTCATTCCATTTCTTTGTGTCCTATCACTGCTCACCAGAGAGAGGAGATAAGCATCTCCCCCTCCATTGCCCCCACTGAGGAAGGTGCAGACTGCCATGGGGGTCAGGCCTCAGCCTTCACTTCTCCAAGCTGAACAAATGAAGTGGCCTCAGCCTCTTGTCCTAAGCCTTGTCTTAAAATCCTTTCACCATCTTGGTCAGTCCCCTCTAGACACACTCTCATAGACTCATGTCCTTCCTATATTGATATGAGGTGCCCAAATATGCACACAGTGCTGGAAGTGGGGCTGCACCAGTGCAATGTGGAGTGGGACAACCACCTCCCTCAACCGGCTAGCTCTACTCTGCTTGATGCACCCCAGGACACAGCTGGCCATTTTTGCTGCTGGGGCACACTGTTCTGTTGACTCATACTCAATTTCCCATCAATCCAAACCCCCGGATCTCTTCCTGCAGGGCTGCTCTCCAGCCTCTTATCCCTCTTTTTATAGTTATAACCAGGATTACCCTATCCCAGGTGGAGAATCTGGCACTTGATCTTGCTAAATTTTACATAGTTAGTGATTGCCCAGCTCTCTAGCCTATCCAGATTTCTGCAAGGCCTCTCTACCCTCAAAGGAGTCTGTAGTTCCTCCTAGTTTAGTATCTTTGGCAAATTTACTTAATGTGCATTTGATTTCTGCATCCAGATAATTTATGGATACCAAAGAGCGCTGGCTCTAAAATCAAGCCCTGGGGAACCCCACTGGTGACTGTTGCCAGCTTCAGGTAACCCCATTTACTGTGACCCTTTGAGCCTGATCTGTCAGCCAATTGCTCACCCAGCGTATTATGGGCTTGTCTCTCTGTGTGCTGGGCATTTTGTCCAGAAGAATATTGTGAGAGAAAGTATCAAATCTTTGCTAAAATTCCAAACCATCACATCTACTGGCTTCCGTCTGTCAACTAGATGGGTGAGCTTGTAATTAAAAAATATTAAATAAGTTAAGCAGGACTTTCCCCTTGTGAATCTGTGCTGCCTGTGACCACTGACAGTGTTTTCTCTAAAGTGTTTTTTCAAGAACTCCCAAAATAACCTGATACATAATTCTACCAGGCACTGAAGAGTGACTGACAGGCCTGTAATTACCAGGATCTTCCTTTTTACCTTTCTTGAAAACTGGGACAACATTTTCCAACTTTCAGTCTAGTGGGATCTTTCCAGACTCCCAAGGACATTGAAAATTATTGAGAGAAGTCCCACAATAACATCAGCCAGCCCTTTCAGTACCCTCGGATGAATCCCATCGAGCCACACAAACATACATGCACCTAGCAAGTCTCAAAGGAGTTCAGAGTTGGCTGGGAGGTTATTATCCCACCATAATGATCCTCCAACACAGGGCTTTGGGAGTCACAGGGTTCACCATTGGTGTTGAAGACACAGGTGAGGAGGACACTAAATGTCTCTGCTTTGTCTATGTCCTTATTTGTGAGGTGACTGACTTCATCAAGTAACAGAACAATGTCTTTTCGGACCCTCATTTTGCTATTAAATTATTTTAAAATCCCTTTTTGTTGTCCTTCACAGTGCTGGCCAGCTTGAACTGTAATTGAGCTTTGGCCAAAGAAATTTTAAAAAAGAAACCCCATAGTTTTCCCATGTCACCTGTGCTCGATGAGTCAGAGCTGGGAGATGTTCATAAGTGATGGCACATGGACTGTCCCACCACAGGGCAGATGGGATAACAAGGACTGCTTTGACAACTGAACACAGAAGAAGTCTCTTTGGAAACTGGAGTGCTTCATTTACCTGTGGACTACTGGTTAAACCAATTTAAATCATATATTCCTAGCAATGCGTGTGTGTGCTGCTCTGTCCCCACCACTGGTGAAGTCAACGGGTGACCACGTTCATACAGTCATGGGTTTATACACAGAGCACACTTGCCCCATTTCAGACCACTTTCTGACTTAGAGCAGAAAGTGACTTGCTTTCCTTTGCTGACCTCTTTTCAGTATCTTTGAGACATTTTGCCTGTTCCATGTCTATTCATTTTGTCATTCATATTCTCCCAGTGTTTGTTCAAATGGTTGCCCCATGAGATCTGTCACCTGTTCTGTACAGGATGTGCACTCTTCTCCTAAGTGGCATGTTAATTTGTTTAAAAAATAAGGACTTTTATTTATGGACAATTATAACAGGAATGTAAATGGACTGCTCTTTGTGTTTTAAAGAGAGATGAATGGATTTAGAATAAATCACTACATCTCTTTTTAAAAACAGAATTTTAACAGTTCTGAGCAAAAAGTTCATTTTTTCTGTAAGCCTCTGCTCTCTCTAATTGTGTAGGACTCAACGTACCAGCAACTATTTTTCTTAAAAGTGACAAAAATCTTTGAAGGGTAAGAATACTTCTGAGAGTCATAAAGGATGGTATTTCCTCTCCCTCAAAACATTCCACTCGTCTTCTCTCATCCCCACATTTATTTTAGGGGTCGTCAACAATCTTAAGTACTTTCTCATGCTCTGCAGGAAGATAAAACATAAACACTTGTTTTCACACAGAAAAATACAGACAACTCAGATTTAAATAGCATGTAAATTGCATGTGGCAGCAGAGTATAAATTGCAAAATTGTGAATAATTATAATTTTACTTTTATTTTTTTAATGGAAGAGGAGAGGGGTGGGAGAGAGTGGTCCTGAAACACTGTGGAGCCAAAGGGAGGAATATCTGACTTTTTTCACAAGGAGATGACATAGAATGCTCAGCCATTATCGTTTTAGGAATAGGACAGTTGCTAAGCAACATGTCTCATATAATCTTGCTCAGCTTTTGTATCTGAAGAAAATTGAAGCAAGGAAAAGTTTGGAAAGCTAATGAGGAAAAAATAGCTTCAGTGCAGAACAATCAATAGTGCACCTGACCAGAAAATAAACTGTTAATGGGGACAGAGAAACTAAACCTACTTGTAGACACTTAAAAGCAAATTTATTATTATCAGGTATGTTTAATTGGTTGCATACTAGTCTCCCTCTATCTCTGTGTCCTTTAGGGAAGGGAGTACTCCTTTCTTGGATATGATTGCAATAACATGCACAGACCTTCCTGCTCACTAAGTTTTAACAGTAGAGCAAATAATGTATTGTTTCATTTACTTTATGCCATTTAAACTTTCAATAAATGGCACATAGCCTACAGAAGCACTAAGAGAAGGAGTGACATCACTTTTCAGTTTTGCATGGATGCCTAAAATAAAAGCTTAAAGCAGGGAATAATTCCCAAACATTTTAAGTCAATACCAGGTATTGACTTAAATGCATACAGCTGGTATTAGAAAACACTGTGCCTGCCAAAATACATGAAGTCACCAATGTTATTTTCATCTTCTTCTTGAACTCATCTATGCTAGTATTGAGCTTGGTAATTTATCATCACACTATTCCTATTCAGACATAACAGTCTGAAGAATCCAGCCAATGGAAACCACAGCAAAGACATGAATTATTCCTTGTACTGTCAACCTGTAAAAGATCATAGGTCAGATGGTTAACTGAAGTTACTAGAACTATGGATCATAATTACAGTCATTGGGTTGGTTTGGGGTTTTTTGTTGGTAGTGGTGGTGGTGGGGTTTTTTTTTGAATGAGAATAGTGTTGAAGATGTGAGCTGATTATGTTCTTTCTGTTGATTTACATCAGTCTGCTCCTGCTAAAACAAAGCATGATATATGTAACTTGACAAGCGTTTGTGTCTTAAAACAACAAAAAAACTTCATAACGTAAAGGAAGGCAAAATTTGTGAACCAAATTTTACTGATCCAGGGAATGACTTGAGTTACTTAAGCACAAGCTAAATCAACCCATGCTTTAGCAGACAATGTGATTAAAAGAAAAATCATAGGAAAATAAACACAGGTGGTCAATGTGACTATACGCTTATTAAAGGGAAAAATTAAATTAAAAAAAGAACATGGGCACATAAAGGTTACTTTAGTTATAATCTTTCCTATAACTTCCTGTGTGGAAACCTTCAGTAGAGCTTATACTTTTGTGATGAAGACTTGCTTTTGGAAAAAAATTAAAAGCCTTATTCCCAAAACTGATAGAGTCTCCCACTTAGCAGTAAAATGTTTAAGGCTTTAAGGTTGAGGGACATGATCCATACTACTTTCTCAGAAGGAATAATTCAGGGAAAAGTCTTGGGACATAAATGTTTAAATGCTGAATTCCAATCAATCTTGTAATTTTTCTTAATTTGTCAAGTTTATTATAATCTTCCCTGTACACATAACTAAATCCAAGGCAGTTTACTAACAGGATAACCCACCAGTAAACTATAAACAATAAAGTATCAAATTAAAGAGTTATAATGAAAACATTAATCTCCTTCGCTATCAGTGGTATGTCAAAATTCATCTCTGTGGCACTGAAGTGAAAAGCTGTTTTTCCTTCATGTTCTCTGCTTCTGTTTGTTCGGTCTGATTGCTGTTGTTAGTGGCTTGCTGGCAGGGATGAAGAGGAAAGGGCTGTGCCGTAAAGTTGAGTGATGGGATCAGAGCATGCTGCTGCTTGTTCACTTCTGAACATTTTATATTCTTTTCTTCTGGAAAGAGGAAAGCATATTTCTGTCATGGCTTACCAAATTTAAAATATCTGTGGCTGTCATCCTTTCATTTTCTCAGCACCTTCAAGAGATGCTTGGCTAGTTTTAACTTATGAATAGGTGCTATGCTTCTATGCATATAAGCATGTGATTTTTTTTCCTCAACTTGAAGTTTTTCTACTTTTCATTTAGTGACAAGATATTCCAGAATACTTTCAAGTTATCTTATCTCTAAATTAAACTCAGATTTCCTCTTAGGTTTATCAACATTTAGTAAGAGTTGAAATCTCAGAGTTATCTCTTTGTTCTCATTTTGTATGAAAAACTATTCTGACCTCGTAGATCCTTTGTGGTGTAATCCTTAAACAGAATCCTTTAGCATTTTTTAGTCTTAAAAGAAAGCATTGCCTCTTCCTAATTACTTTTGTAGAGGAGGTTGTTACCTTCTTTTGACAGAGGAAATCTTAAACTACCGCTAGATGACTATTTCATTTCCTTATTTAATTTCTACACTTCGTGGTTAAACTGGATACTTAAGGAAGAAGCTATTTAAATCACCCTGATATATGTGTGCATGTCATAGCTGCAAAAAGAGTAGATGTTCATCAGATCTACAAATTATTTTACCAGGGAATTTCTTTGACATAGGCTGATCCTTGCTGCACAGCTCCACCCAGAAAATGTAAGTTCAGTTTCCTCTGTCAGTAAGCACAGTCTGACCAACTGTGTAAGAAAATGCTCTGTCAGAGTAAGAAAATACTGTTTCAAGAGTAAAAAAAATAGGATTCAAAATCATGCTTATACTGAACTACTCATTCTGAAATTCAAGCTGTTAATTGCAAGAATTAGTAATGTCACACAATGGTGACAAAGACTATGGGCAGTTAGTAAGTGTTAAATCCATGTCACCATGTCTTCACTGCATCTGCACCAGACCTGGTTAAATAAAGCTATCCTAGTTGTGTCTCCTATCTTATACATCTTTCCCTTTTGGTTTAATGACTAGTTTTAAATATTAAGCAAATACTCTTAGTTTTATTAAGAAGATAAGCATCAAAATTATTCTTGTTTTGCCTTTTGTTTCATGAACTTAGCATGATTTATATGACAGGTTATTTTGGTATTTCCTGTATAATGAATATCTTGTAAATGACTGGTTGAAAGATATTTCCTGTGGTCATTACACATGGGAAATTTATGCAAAATTGCAGTTAATGGCTAGTGTTAAATGGAAATGATTTTTAAATTTATTTCTGAGGTGTGCTAATTAAGAAGCCTCTCTTCTTGCACCCATGTTATTTCCATCTCAAACGTTATGGCAAGATGACGACAGTGAGTGAGGCAGCTGGGAGAGAATGAGGATGTATTGGAGAAGAAACACTGTGTAACTCCCCTTGGGTCAAAAATTCATGCCCCCAGGAGAATACCAAGCAATCTGTGGAGACATATGTTGTTACTTAGACCTTTTCTTGCCAGTATCATCCAGCATCCTGTGAATACAAAGAGGATTTTACAACAAACAAACAAACAAACAGACAGACAGACCTATTGGTTATTTGATGTTCCAGACAGCTATTGGGCAGCTGAGTTGGTTTCAATCTGCAGACAAATATGCTCTGTGACTTTGGGTACTCACTTGTAATGTTTTCATCTGACACAATTCACCTTATCACAAAGTAGCACTTAGGGTGATGTTTATATGCTAGGTTACTGTTACATCTGCAATTATATTATCACAGAATCACAGAATGGTTTTGGTTGGAACAGACCTTAAACATCATCTAGTTCCAACCCCCTGCCATGGGCAGGGACACCTTGCACTAGACCAGGTTGCTCCA
>NW_010229102.1:0-18053 GCF_000690775.1 Eurypyga helias
CTCGCCAGCGGCCTGCGCCGGCCGGCCTTGCTTGGGCGGGGCTCCCCACGAGTGCCAACGCAAATTTGGTGTAGATGAACGACTTTGTGCCAAGCACGGAGGCAGATAATTGTTTTTCTTCCCTGACGCTCTATTTGAGCCACTCACCACCGCTGGATCTGGCTTAATTCTGTTACTACTTTTCTGACTATGAACAACTTCTCTATCTGCTTATTTTCTTACAGCTTGCTTCTGCATTCCATGTTGTTCTGCCCTCCGACTGTCAGCATTTCATTTTCTTCTGAAATTACTGATTTGATTCATTTGTTTTGTTTTCCACTCCTGACTCTATGCCAACTTCCATGTATTTTCCTGTGTTGGAGTTCTTTCCTGATCCAGGCCGTTGTGCTGTTCTCTCTCAAATTACTTGTAAAGATCGGCTTCCTGACGTCAAGAATGCTCCATCTGTCATTTCGGATGTTTCTGTACATTTCTGATGTTCAGCTGTACTCCGTATTGTGCGCTGCAACGTAATCGTGGCAGAGGTGTGTCTCAGAAAATGAAAAACGCGTTTGTTACCTAACATTAAAAAAAAAGCAGTACTGAAGAAAGGAGTGGGGTTTTTATGGAGTGAGGTTATGAGGGAGTCGTCACTGCTTCTCCAGTTCTCCCATAGGTTGACAATATCATTAAAGACAATTAAAAAGCTGCAAATCTGGGGCAAGGTTCCAATCGCTTCTGTTACTGCTGGTATTTTTGCAGAGCTGGCACGGCCACAGGATGGCAATGTTGCACACCAGAGATGTATCACGTTTAATGCTTGTTGATGGAGGCAACGGCTTGAGTGTGTTTGAAGGGATGCTACTACAGAGACTGAAAGTTTTGCACCTCCGTCTAAAACTTGTTTGTTTGCCATTGTTTGTTTAGTGTTTTGGCCTGATCAAAATCCAGCAAATGTTCAGTCTTCTCAATTAATAGTATTGCATCCCTGCACGATGATCCTGTGTCTTCTCTTTGTGAAAATAGCATTTGTCCCTGTTGGGTATCTCAGGACTTGTATTCCAGGATCTCTACAGGACATATGCACAGAAAATTTCCACATCAAGCCATCCTCTTTGAGCTAAAACATGTCTTCCTGAACAACATCTAAGTCTTGATTTACAGCTTTCAGGTGATGGAGAATCCATCAGGTACCCAAGCACCTTTTCCACTAATTGATTACAAGAAAGCTGGGGGGTGGGGGGTGAAGAGACTTTTTGCAAGGGTCTGTAGTGATAGGACAAGGGGTAACAGGTTTAAATTGAAAGTGGGGAGGTTTAGATATCAGGAAGAAATTTTTCCCAGAGAGGGTGGTGAGGCACTGTGGCAGGTTGCTCAGAGAAGCTGTGGATGCCCCATCCCTGGATGTCTTCAAGGCCAGGCTGGATGAGGCTCTGAGCAACCTGGAAGAGACTTTTTGCAAGGGTCTGTAGTGATAGGACAAGGGGTAACAGGTTTAAATTGAAAGTGGGGAGGTTTAGATATCAGGAAGAAATTTTTCCCAGAGAGGGTGGTGAGGCACTGTGGCAGGTTGCTCAGAGAAGCTGTGGATGCCCCATCCCTGGATGTCTTCAAGGCCAGGCTGGATGAGGCTCTGAGCAACCTGGTCTAGTGGAAGGTGTCCCTGCCCATGGCAGGGGGGTTGGAACTAGATGGTCTTTAAGGTCCCTTCCAACCCAAACCATTCTATGATTCTATGAATCAAAATAGTCAATGCCCTGGTTTAAGAGCAAGATATCCAAACCATTGTTTTAGTTTGTCTGGTTGCCCTGCATTTTTTGAGCAGAAAGATTGCCCATACCCTCTCTAATATTAATATTTTCTAACACCCAGCCCTTCCTGACCCCATAGGCTGTTCCACATCCTCAGAAGAATTGCTTGATTTTAAATATGCTGGACCCGAGGGTCGGTCTTTTAACCCTTCAAGCTGTTAGGAAACAGACCTTCCCCACTTATCAATTTCATTGCATAAAACCATCCCCCTGCTGTGGAAGAACACAGCTAATGGATACCATTAGGAACTCAGAAAGTGTTAAGGAATCAAACAGCTGCCTGTCCTCCTGAAGTAGGTTTGAAACTATATGCCTCTTCCAACTATATCTGGAGGGGACAGGGGCATAATTATAATTTTAAAAAATTGTTTCACTTATTATTAAAATGCAGCCATCTTTGGGGCAGAGGGCAGTAGCTTTTAAAGAATTTTCCACAACAAGGCAGAAATATTCACAGGAGGAACTGGAGAGGAATGCTTTATCCAGTTAAAACTGCAGGGGTATCTTATGTGGTCAGTATGTAATTACTCAGGTTGGAAGTTAGCCAGGATGCAAGCCATATGTTCTGCTCTGAAGGGAAAAAAAACATAATAATCAGGGTTGTGCATTTTTTAATCTAAATATTAGCTAAAACCTGGTGTCTCTTCAGGTTAAAAACATACAGAAATTCTGATCCATGACGATGTGGCCTGTTTGGAGCTGATACTGGTTTTACCGATTAAAACTTTCAATACTGAGATTTATGAAGATGTCTTTTGCAAGCAAAGTTGCGTGCATTGATTGGGCAATATTATTTATTTTTCAGCATGTGATTATATGGACGTATGATGATTATTTTTTGTCCCCTGAACTAAACCATGATCTACTTCCATAGCCTAGTACAAGTGTAGTTCTGTTTATGTGAGGGGACCTGGTGCTCTCTCCCAAAGTCCTGCACTCAGTACAAGAATGGTTTTTTTTGCTGCTGAAATATGAGTGTTGAAATTCTGTTGCATTTCTTAGAACAGCTCTGTTGGAAAGCGTTTTACATGTGCCTTCATTCACTAAGAAGTTTATCTGAGTTCAAAGAGGAGTCACATGGTCCTTAAACAGCTAGAGACTTGACGTCCATGTGCAGTCCTAAGATTCTGAAAATAAGAAGTGCAGGAAGAAGCAAAATGCTCTCCAAAACTGCTAATAAACATGTCCAGACGGACAGTGTAAACCTGAGCTATTGTGGCATAACTTGCCCCCACACTCAGCAATCTCAAGTTGATTTAACACGTGCGTTTGGGATATCTAGTGCTGCAGGAACGCTGGCTCACAGCTCCAGAGCAGAGCCCCGGTGTTTTGCATTCCGCCACCCAGCCGTAAAGGTTAGCAAGGACTTAGGCTCTGAGTGTGGAGGGCTACCTGCTCCAGCTCCTGTGAAAGTCAGACCTTCACAAAGCTGTTCCACCAAACTTTCCTCACCTGTCTTGTCCAGCCTCAAAGTGATTGAAATTATCACCTTGCTCCCAGAGGTTTTTCCAGGGCTCCACTGGAGAAGTTTTTGTTTCCTTTTCTCTATTTTTATGTCTAAAAATGAATATTTTTCCCTTCTCTGTCTATTCAGAGTGGAACTTAAAAAAGCCAAGTTTGTTTAGCTTTAAATCGTTCATCCACTGATAAATTTATGATGCCTCTGACAACAAACAGCGTAATGAACAGCAGCTTGCCTTCCACTTCCTTTACACGGGCACATAGATCAGCTAACAGTGGTCATGAAAATTAAACAGAGCATCCTGCTACACCCAAACTATCTGTAATCTTGGAGAACTCGGTATTTCCTCCTGACCTATGAAAAAGCCAGCGAACTTGCCAAGAACCTGTGTTTATAGACAGAATATATAAAAGACCAAAACTTAAGTTTACAGATGGAAAGAGAAGGGACCTACAAGAATGGTCATCAGAGAACCAAGAAGTAGGACTATGCAGCCCACATTTCCAAACGGTTTGGTGGGGCTCAGAGTGTTGTTTTGAGCCAGTTCCATCTCAAGTCATTAAAAGAGTGGAAGACTGGAGAAAGAGTCACTAATATTTCTCTATTTATGTTAGCTAAATAACACGATTTAAGATCTGCCTGTCTCTAATAGAATAAGACTTTTTATAGTGTAGGAAAATCTGCTTTCAATTTCTATTGTTACGCATTATTTTAGTCAATGAAAACAAAGTGTGCTTGGGAAGCTGCCTAGAAGATATGTGATTCAGGGTATTGCTATTTTCCTTTTTATAAGAAAAGGGCCCTTTTTTTCTTTTATGTCATGGTTGGATAAAGTGATGTATTCAGTATGGATGATGGGAATTCACTCCGTCTCCTTTGATACGTGCAGTGCAGCTCTGTGTGCTTGCCGACTGACTAGGGAAAGCTATTTCTGTGTACAGTACTGAAGTCTCTTATTTGGTCTGGTTAAAACTCCAGCAAACTACCTAATTTCTGTTTATCATCTAAAGGTCAAGTCAAAATTGCAATATGAAAGAATAAAATGTTTCTATATGTGTGCATTGCGTAATTTAAGCTGGTTTTTATCAGAATCATTTCGGAGAGAACAAGGCATTTCCTGGTGTAATTGATGGTATTAAGACAATGGGAAGTTTGAGTTTTGTGTTATTTTGTGTTAAATGCATTGTAGATAAGCTTGTGAGGAGGGGAAAAGTAGAACAGGAAAGTGATGGAAACAAGCAGAAAAACATGAGAATATCACTGGCTATGGAGTACCTTGCATTTATGGGATAGCAGACTTCCTCCCTCTTCCTTCTCTACTCCCTTCTTCCTTTTGCCAGCATTCAACTGCAAGAATTGCATGACCTCATTCTGTTGCCTACGTGATTTCTTGACTAAATCGGTTGAGGTTTCCTGTGTTCTCAGCTTGGGGTCATGTTTAGTGGTGGTGGGCAAACCTCAGAAGGTTCAGATTGCAGATATAGATCAGATAAGCAGGGAAGTTACCTATTTGAATTAAAACTCATGGGTCTGCAGACTGGTCCTTCCTGCTTCTGGTTACGTTGAAAATACCTCAAAGCCCCTGTTTTGATATTTCTGTCCAGATATTTCAGACACTCTAGGAAGTTGAATGCTTGCTAGTCTTTTAGATGGATAAACTTACAGGTGAGGAATGTCTTGTTATTTTTTCCCTATTCTGAATGTGACCAAAGATGACTTTCACTGCACTGACACCCTATTCTGCTATATGGCCCATGTTCCAGGGCTTCTAAAACACTTTTACAAATACCAGTAAAATAGACTGTGCATTTCTCTGAGCTAGCTAAACCTATGAAGTCACTGTACCGGCAGTATTTAGTGTAACAGAATTAGAACCCTTTATGTTCAGTGTATAGAGCAGGAAACTGGGGTAAAGGTGAGTTACTGACTAAGCCAGGAAAAGAACCCAGATTTTTCCAGCTTTGTGTCAGCAGCAAGACTAACTTTCCCCAGAATACCAGTTTATCCCAGTGCCCCGATGCTTGTGTGTGCCAGCTGTTTCCATTACAAGCCAGATGTGCCGTAGCATAAACCAGATGTAAACGTTATTGGTAGCCTTCTCTCATACCCATAGAGTTGACCCTTATAGAAACAGATCAAAGAACCCTCTCTGGATCAGGTCCCAAATTAGCATTTGGTCTTAGAGCTCCTCTGACACTGTGCTGCATAATGTATGTGGAACAGTAGCCTGAAAAATAGAATTTTAAGTCAAGGTTTCTTCACCTATTAGCTCCTAATTGCTGTTCTTGTACAGGCATAGGAGACCAACAAAGCGTATAGAGGACAGGTTAGCACAGGTAAAAGATTTGCTGCCATATGACTGCTATAGGAGATGGCTAGCACTGTCTTCCGGTCCCGAAACTAGTCGTAACTTGAATGCGATACATGTCGTGACTTTTTTTCTTAAGTCTTTTGATTAAATATGTAGGAACAGGCAAGTTATATGCCCTCTCTGTTACATGCAGGGTGCTTTGTTTTAATGTAGTTTTATGTTAATCAACATTTGTATAATCGGTTGAATATTACTTTGGAATATTCATTTCCATTCTCCGCTTCTAAATAGTGTTGGAGGAACTGCTTTCCTCACCTCTGACTGAACCAGAGGAATTTGTCGTTTGTCCACTGAGTAGGCTGAGAGCTGGCAACAAGATCAGTGTGATGGAAATCCATGGTGATTTAAGAATAGGGGTGAGGAGAGAAGGAAGTGGACCCATTGTGTCACTCAGATGCAAGTGATGCGAGTGTTGTGATGACACAGCCTCAGGAAAAGGACAGACTTTCAGGCTGTGAAGTCCATCCCCATAGAGGTGCAACACTGCTCTCTCCTCGTTTCCTTCCCCCCTCACTACACCATTAGCAGCCAGGCTATTGTAAAGGGTTAGTTAGTTAGTATTACCTAGATGTGATTTGGGATGAGTGGCAATTAAAAAGGTCACCTTTTCTTACAAAGAAGAAAGGGGCAAAGCTGAAAGTAAGGGAAAATGCAAGGCTGGAGTGTTATCCAGTATCAGTGTAGTAAAAACCAAATACATATCTTTGTCTGAACCCAATTATCAGCCTTGCCTGAATTCCCTGGAGATTTAACTGTTGGGACTCTTCCAGAACTCAGCTATGATCTCAGATGCTTTGCATCTTGACATTTAAATGTAAGGAAGTTAGCAAGTAATATATGGATTTTCAAATTAAAGCCCAAGGAGCAGTCTGATCTAGAATAGTAGGACTTCATGGCTGTAATCCTTGGATTAAATGTTGGCTTTCTCTATACATGTAACTAGACATTGTGTTTCTCAGGAAAAAAACAATCTTGAAGCCTAGGGAGATGTGGTGATAGCTGCATAGTCAAAACTGCTTTTCTACAGAGTGGAAAGGGATTTAAAGTAAATCTCTTGGTGTTCAGATTAAACTGGACGGTATCGTTATGTGTCTGATTGACCGATGATAGGATCACAGGCACATAATTATCAGTACCACTTGGGAAGCTCCTCCCTCCCCAGTATGAGGGTGACATAACCGCAAGACTTAATAATGTTTGCTTTATCTTCATTTTTTAGGTGTAAAAGGAGTTATTGGGGGAGCTATATTGAGATGTTGGAATACAGAAAATCATTTGTCTGTAAATGAAAGCCAAGAATTTTCAGGGAGTAAACAGGAGGCTCTTCAAGGAAAACGCCAAAGGAAATAAAATCATGACATAAGGCAAGATTGCTCCCTGGTTCACACATGTCTGGCCTAGAAAATATATACTCGAGCCTCACCACATTCACTGGGTGATGATATAGAGCCCGTATAGAGCTTTGCTTTACTGTTCCTGTTTGTTAGTGTGGGGGGCTGTGTCGGGGTTCAGACTGTCATAGCAAGTGTTGCACCAGCCCATTGCCCAGGTCATTCCTGCATAGTCTTTACAAAAGATCCTCTTTCTTCGTTAAAATTGTTATTCTGGTTGCCACTTGATATGAAGCTTTTCCACAGCTTTGGTGGCAGTTGGATCAGGTTGTTAATGAGTTCTGTGTTATTGTGAGAGGCTGAATGCGTTCATTTTAAAAAATGAGCTGAAAATAGCATCATACAAAAGTGATCCTGCATTTCTTTGTCAATGATTCTTTGTTGGTTTCAGGCTGTTTCTCTTTGTAAGGATTTGTTCCTAGGCTGCCAGGCCTGAATGGAGAATCGGAAGTCACTCCAGCTGTTTTCCTCATGTTGGCACTCTGTGTTGAACAGGAATTGCTGAGCAAAGAACATCATTTCCCCAGAGAGGTTTGCTGGGGTAGCACAAAGGCAGTCTGGATTTTTTTTTAATTAAAAGTTCCTGCCAAATATTGTCATCAAGGGCTGGGGGAGGGAAGGAGAGAAAGAAGTGCATGAAGTCTGGAGTCCACTTGGAAGAGCAAGAAACCTGCCTGGGAAAGCAAAAGAGCAGTGTTTTTCTCTGCCGAACTCATACTTTTTAACATATAACCACTTATCCAGAAAAGAGCAGTAGGATTTTTTTTTTTTCCTTCCTTCTTCTGTGAATCTTAGATCTGACTATTGCTTCTCCAACAAAGTTGGCGGGATTGTGCAACTTTGCACTTTGTTTTGGACTAGCTGGTGGAACAAAAAATAAGCAGAATTCCTTCTCTTAAGTGGGTGCCAGATTATCCACTGACACATCATGCCACATTACGGTGATAAATGCACATCTGTTTATGGTTTGCAGTAAGCTTAAATTCTGTTTTTCATAGAAAGAAGATAATACTTTTTGTTTTGCAAAAGAAAGATTAGGAAAACAAGCCATAAGGAATAACTGACACATATTTTGGGGGAAGAGGAAGATATAGACTCATTTCACTTCTTGCTTGAAGGTTTAATCCAGGATAAATCTCTCCCTAATGCCTGAACCATACTGCCTGCCACCTGGTGCTGCCTGATGCTGGATGGAAAACGCATCAGGTTGTTTATTCCAGTCCTCAGTGCACTGGTGACCACTTCATAAACTCCTTTATCGTATCTGACACTTGCTGGCAGTACTACTAAGAACTGCCTTGCAGTTTGAATAGTCCTCTCTAGCAAGGCAGTTTCAGGTAAGAACTGATTTGTGGATGAAAGACTGTATGTTTTAGCTCATTCTCTGAGGATGCTGCAAAATCCCTGTAACGTGGAAGGCAGCTGTGGCTATACAACGATTGACAAATTGCCTATGTAGTGCATATATAGCTCCTCACAGTTCAGTTGTGGACAGCTATGGAGTAACTTCTTACAGGAAAAGTTCCTCCATGGATCCTATTAGTGTTCATCTTATAACCCAAAGTAAAAGAATTCAATATTCCTTTAGATTTTTTTGTGTGTGTGTTAGTGTTTTTAGTATAACTGCATAATTATTATCTGCTCTAGGTTTTGATTTCTAATGCAGTTCATCTCCCTGAACACAGTAACATATTGCGCAATTAATTTGCTGTTCATGACATTCCCTTGAAAAGAGTATCTTCCATCCTGTTTATTGGTGTGTTTCCAACTGATTTCTGGAGAACAAAACAGTTGGCTTCTGCTCCAACTTTTGTGTTACAGTGTTCAACCTTGGCCAAGTTGAAGTTCTTCCTTGTTTTTGCTGAGGAGAAAGTACGTTTCACTTCAGCTAGATCTTTGTCTATGTAAAACTTCAGAATACGCCTTCAGTAATGTCATCCCAATACAACGGCTAGGGGTTGAGTTTGCTAAGCAATGCTCCGTTGTCAGTAAGCGGGACGCTTGTTCAGAACAGCACAAACCGTTGGTTGCTGGTAGGTTTTCTTCATCTTTCTCTAATATAGCTGGGGCTTTATGATCGTGTATTAATTATTAAGAAGATATATAGAAGCTAAAGGACATTTCTTCTCCAAACTTGTGAAGATCTCAGAAGAGGATTGGATGTGAGGCTTCGTATACCTAAAACATTTGTGTCATATGTTCAACTGTCACTGTGGTGGGTACTTTGAAAATGCCTAAGCTAAATATCTTGTTAATGTACCACTCACAAAACACACTAGATTATTTTTGTTTGCTTGTTTCTAATTTTGCTTGGAGGCAGACAAAGGGATTTCTCCAAGTCGAACACGGAATCATTTGTTCTTGTTGCATCTTGTAACGGTCATGTTGCCGTTCCCTTCCCACTTTTATATAGACCTTTCTTTTTCTAACATAATGTTCTAGACCTAGATTCTCTCTAAAATTTTCCACTCTGCTTCTATCTGAATACAAGAGGATTTCCCCTTCACAGAGTTTTGGTTTTGTTTTGGTTTTTGGACTTTGTCTAATTCTTCAGTAAAGATCATCTGGAAGAGCGCTGGGGGAAATGTCAAAACACGGGCCATTTCCTGTCATTGTCTAGAATCTCAAGCATTGTGGTCTTCCATCTCCTTCCTGTCTTTTTGTTTCTGGGTTGATAATGTTGTCTTTAAATAAGTTCAAATAAAAATAGATGTAATAGACCTGGAAATAGAAACTAGTATCCTTAAATGAATGCCTTTGCTGTCTGAGCACAAAGCGGCAACAATAATAAAACAACACAATCCCTGAGGGCTCTGAAGTGTTTACAGCCTGGGGTTCTAATCCTGTCACCTTTCCCTTGCAAATGAATCCACTGGAGTTGCTAGCAACACTTCTTCAAGGAAGTGATAGAGGGACTACAGCCATAGGCAATTAGCAAGAGCACAAGTAGTAAGAGGGATTTTGCTTTAGCTGAGGATGCTGGGACATACCATTCCCAAAAGTTCACAGAATTTTCAATAACTATTGGTCTAAATCTGTTCAAGTGGATTGTACTCTATTAATGTACATCACAGCGGCATCAATTGGCATGACTCTTGGATATTGGACACAATGGATCCATCATGTAATCTATTTTTGATTTGGCCCAAAGGTCACAGCTAGGGTTTTTGTTGCATTTGGACTGGTCTGGAGGGTAGAAATACAGCCTTTGGAAAGCTCCGAGTTTCACAGGACGTGAGAGACGAGAGTCATGACAGCACAAAGGGAGAACGCTTGGAACTGACTTACGCTGCTAAAAGCATTTTTGCCTCCCCTAGCAAAACAGGTCACTTCCACGAACATGCCCAGGACCCATTTTCTTAACCTAGAGGTGTCCTGACGGAGGAGGTCCCAGCACTGCACCTACGTATGCCGCGTAGTCCAGAGGGAGAAGGAAGCGTGCTGGCCAGGCTGCTGCTTTGGGCCACTGCAATAGCAGCACTTACTCTCATGTCAGAGGAAGCAGAAACTTAAGCGAGCTAGGAAGGGAGCTTGGGTGGATGTAGCCATGCCATTGGTTGTGAGTGGCTGGCACTGTATGTAAGGGACACGACTGAGCATCTTCCTCATCTGCGTAATGAACTTACTCAGTCGTGCTGCGCAAGACAGAGAGAAACATCATGGACGTGAAAAGGACACGTATTTCTATCTGCTTTTCAAAACTAACATTCTTTTGTCTTCAAACAGGCAGAAGGGGTCAGTATGTATATTTCTAAAGTCAATTGTTACATATTTGTTTACAATTCTTATGTTGCTCCTCCCTGCAAATCTAAACAGTGCTCAAAAGAAAGCTATGGAGTAGGAGTCTGATTTAATAGTGCCTACTTGGCTCTGTAGCAGGGTTATAGGAGGGTACTACAATCCTTGAAGGTTTTGGTAAAATCAGATAGAATGAATGTAGCATTAAAGAAAACAAGAGACCCATAGATAAGCTGAATTCCTGCTTCACTTCAATTATTTCCCTTTTAACCCAATGAACAGAAGAAAAAAGATGACAACTCTAGCTTACTGTTGTTTGAGCACTAGGAAAAAGGTAAGGTCAGTAGCCCAAGCCAAGTGGAAAATGAGATTCTTTCTCATGTTTTCGCTCCGAGCTGAATTTAAGCCTATGTTCCATTTTCTGTTACGCTAGTGGGAATATTTTGTTGGCTTGGAGTAACAGCATTGCAATCTGAGACCAGAGAATCACACAGAGTGCTCGTCCTACATGAAAGCTTGCAGGAAGTTGTTTTAGATCTGCCTGAGAATTTTGTCCATCCTGTGTTCAACAGCCTTTAGTATCCACAATCGCTCTGGCATTCAGCAAGCTTCTTAAAACAAGGTCTAGGAATTTCTGCGTACTTTGAAATATGCCCCACAATAAAGGGGGATATAGCTTTTAAATTTAGTATGGGTCATTTAGAATAAAAAAGCAAATATGTTAAACTATGATAGTAATGCAAGGATTTAGGGTTAAATTATCCCTGTTATTTTAATGACTTCTTGGAAGTCGAGTGTTGTGTTTGTGCACAACATTCAGAAATGCCAAACTTTGTGTCGGGGTTCACAATTCACAAGATTGCTTTATGCAGATTTTCCTCATGTTTTAAGTCTAAGCTATGGAGTTACTTTGGGACATTTTAACTGTAATCTCTAACATATATAATGCCGTTGAAAGCATTTGATTACTAGGATTTGTTGTAGCAACAGCATTTAAGTTTTCATTTACTCTTTCTGGAAACTCTGCATGAAGTGAATGAGTCAAACAAGACATGCCATCTGATTATAACTCAAGGGGTGGGAGGGACAAAGTCCTTGGGCTTTGAACTAGTTAGATATAAATACAGAGCTAGCTGGCAAAGGTCTGTTCAGAGGAACAGGAGGCCCCAGTAGAGTGGGAAGTACTCCCAGTATCCTAAATAATAGACACTCCAATATAATTATTAAGCCCAGAGTCCTCCGGGGAGTGCTTGGATTGAAGGATAGAAGAATGATGCAGATTTCTAGGGTAGGAAGTACTTCTTTTTTAAGAGGAAAAATGAAAAAGGCTCTAGTGTGAAAATTGAGATGAAAACCCTCATAGTCAATGGAGATTTATACTGTTTAAGCACACTGTAACAGGGCCACAAAAGGTGTATGTGCAGTGTACATGTAACCAAAGCAAAATGAAACGGAGAAGAAAGAAAAAAGAAAGTTATATTTGCAAATGGAAAATTTTGAGAGATCATTTTAATCACATGGTTAAATTTCTTGTTTTGAAAACTGAAGCTTGCTAGAAAAAAACATGAACCATGGCAAGTAGTCTGTGAATAAAGGCGAGAATTGAGTACCAACCAGCCAATAATATAAATAAAAAAATTGTGACTGTATTGAAACTAAGAAGCTTTTTATGCAGAAAGAGCCTGTTTATGGAGACGAGAGAGCAATTAGGGAAAATCAGAATTTTGCTATATCAACCCAACACATGTTTGCGCCATGACCAACTTAATTATTAAACCTTACTTAGGTGCAAGAAAAAAAAAAAAATCTGAAACATAGCGAAGGCAGTCTTTCAAGTGACAATTGTATAGGAGAGTAATTTGATTCACAAGTCAGGAAAGGATATTTCTTTTCCTTAATTCAGCTGATGCAAACAAAATGACTCATTTATATGACAATGTCTGTAAGATTTTTTTTTTCCTCGTGTTTCTTGGACTTATTTTACAATGCTGTCTACGAACTGTGGCAGAAAATTCGGTGGTTACAATACTGGTAAAGCTAGATAGAAGTATATGTGTATATGTAAAATATGGGAAAATCAGTCCTTTCCTTGAAAAAAGAAGAAATCGGTGAGCTTCATCACCCTGTCTTCCCCTTTATATGCATGCTTGCCTATTCCTCTGTGAAGCAATAAGAAGGACCATGGTCCCATTGTTTACAGAGTGATCTCAACAGCACAAGCCATTTTCACTTCGTTAATACCCTGCTATCCCCCAAGATCACTGTGCTTCAAGCACTGTGCAGTATCTGAATGCTTGGGTCGCTCCTTCTTCAGGCCTAAACCCTTGACCTGTTACAGCTGGTTTGTACCATCTTTTTATAAAGAAGTTACTGAGTGACATTACCATGTGATATTGTATTTACCTTTTTTTTGTTTGTTTTTGGAGATAGGACTGGATTACCATGAAAGGGTAGTAAACTCATGCAACTCGTAGGCAGTTCAGGTATAATTCCATGCCAAAACTATCAGCTGAGCAAGGCATGGGCTGTGCTGGTGCAGGATCTGCCACAGGATCCAAATCTCCATCAGGCTGAAGTCACCAGGTTGTCCTGGAGCTCTGCTGTGTGCCAAGGCCAGCTCCTTTTGACTGGGGCCAGGGAGGACTCATCCTCATGTTACTTCTGAAGCCACTGTTACCTTCATCCTCAAATACTTCTGGAGCTCTCCCTTTCCATTGTTTTCCCTGCATCTTGTGACATGATGGTTTTGGTATGAAGCCTAAAGGTTTAGGCATTTTGGTCTGCACTTTTATGGCACTGTTATTTTTGTCATTGTATTTATAGGTTCGTAATGCTTGCTGGATGTATTAGCCTTCTCTTTGCAGTCTTCCATAACTTTTCTGATGGAGAAGGGAGTAATAATTTTTATTAGTTCTGTGTAGGCAGCGGGGTTGATTCTGGTCTCATGACAGCGTAAATTGGGACAAATGTAATTGACATCAGGAGAATTACCCACAGTCAAATTTGTGATTGAGCAATGCCTTTTTATACGATTAAAGTATTTATTCTTTGCAGAAAGTTTTAAAATTGTTCAAATGAGGCCCTTGGCCTCTGCTCAAAGGTGATTTTTTTTGGAAAGGTTGAGAGAAAACATTTCATCCATGTGTGAGTATGAGAAGAGTGGAAAACTATTTTTCCCCTCCATAAAGACTTTTTGCTGCCTTCTTTTGAACAGCTCCACAGCGTGAGTGGCTGAGCCCTGTGTGCTAAAATTTGGCATGGAAGTAGCCGTAACTGTGAAGTGCCTTAGTTTTGGCTCTGATTTGACTCAGTTACGAGCTTTACAAAACCAGGTACGCAGAAAGCACTTCAGGGCTTTGTCTCTTCCTTCAAAGCTTGTAAAGGCTGCAGTCCAGAGGATCTGCTGTGAACTCCTGAGTAGCTACACAGCATGGAACTAGAGAAAGATGTTGAAGCAGCACGGGCAGGTGGGGCTGGAAAAGGAACAGAAGAGCTCATAAAGTGCTTAGGACCTAAGAAAAGTCCTTCTAGACTCAAGTTCCTAGGACCTGCTGTCTGTTCCTACAGGCTGTTTCCAAAGAACCAAAAGAGGTTTCCTGCAAACTGACTAGGGCACAGGTAGAAGTCCAGACTCTGCGGTATGCTGGCACTATGTAAGCTCCTCTTGAGTCAAAAGGCTCAGGGGACAAGGAGTAAAATATGCCATTACTTCTCCATATGATGGTGCACGTGGGGCAGTTTACCAGGGATGCAGCCATGGTTTTGCAAGCAGCATCGCTTTGAAGTCTTAAGAAATGAAATTCTAAGGACTTGCTGTTCCTGAAGGAGATAGGCCACCTAGATCTGAGATTATACAAGAGCATGCCAGATCCTATTGGACGGCGTAGTTTGTGAAACAATGCGTGCCTATCTAATTGCAGTCACACGTGAAATGAGAGGTCAAGGGAAGGCTGGATGTGCTTCCTTAACGACACGATTTTTTGACTTAGCGTTGTTAATTATGCAGCCTTATGAATCATTAATTTAGTTTTAGGTATGGGAGCTCTGCTGCTTTTCCTCTGGCATTTTACAGTGAAGCTGGTTAATATTTCTGATTACTTGAAGGCCTCCGTTTTGTTCTAGGGTCAGTGAAGACAGATTACAATGAACTTGCGTATCTGGTTCTTTACTGAGCTGCTCCTGCATTGTGACATCTTTCAGCGCTGTTCAGAGTGAGTGGGGAACGTTGTTTCTCCCTTTTTGCACAGGAGTAAGGATTGCAAAGGTTGTAGACAGTGAAAGTTCAGGCATGGGGTGTATAATGTGATGTTTCTTTTGCTTTGCTTATTTAGTGGTTTCAAATTCAAATTTAATTTTTACCCCCACAGTTTTTCTTACTGGCTGACATGTGGTGACGATGTATCTCATTCATTTAAAGAATATAAACATCCCAGTTAATTGATTTCCAAATGAGGAAGAGGGAGGACCTGGCTCACCTCTGTCCCCCTCTACACCAGCACACACAAAGCATCACCCCTTACTGATGGAAATGATTGCAACGAGGTATGTGCCTGCTAGGTGCTTTGTGCTACAAAGGACCTTGGGTGTAGGTGGGATTGTAGAGCACTGCACGCTAAGCAAATCTAAAGCGCTCCCTGACAAACTAAGTGTGTAACTGAGTGGAAAGCAGGAACTCAGATGTGCGCAATGAGAAGGAATACTACCAGGGGATGCTCCCACGGTCACTGTGGTAAAGAGCTCTCGGCAGCCATTAATACAGGTCAGAGTCCACAGTCCTTAAAACACAATATAAAACTGGCTTGTGTTTGCATTTCTATAGTCTCTCCATTCTGTAGCTTTTGTGGCTCATCTGTGTGTGATTTTTTTAAAATAGTTTCAGTCTCAAGAACTGCAGTCTGCAGCACCTGTTAGCTATCAAATTGAGGGCATGTGCCATAAATGGAAAGCAAGAACTAAATGTCGTTATAAAGAAAGCAGATGAATAATAATTAATGAGCTAGTCTTCATAGAAACAGTACTGATTTCCTTTTGTAAGCACGCACTTCTAATGCATCATCCATTGCAGGGGTGTCTCTTTGCACAAGCTTCATTCTGTGTGATAGGTTCCCTTGTTTTGTACAGGATGAACGGTCTGTCCCAGGGAACACTCTCCTCCAGTTAACAGTTGACCACGTATAGGTAGTACCCTTGAGGTGGTAGCCATTGCTTTTTAAAGTTAAAAAAAAAGGGGGGGAAAGGTAATATTGGAAAAACGCTTAATGCAAAGGCATGGTTACTAGGAAATGTCCAGCGTACCCAACACGGAGACAATTCCAGCCCCTGGCACAACCAAGAACCAGGGAACAGAAACTGCTTTGAGCTGGCACTGCTATTGAAAGGAACATCTTGACACCATGTCCTAACTTACATTTTTTGTAATGCAACGAGTGTTTTTCCTTTTTTGGAAAAAAAAGGAGACAGTTGTGTGTTTTCCCTTCCCACCTCCCACTGAGCATCCTTTCCCAGTAAAAATTTGCACGCAGATCTCTGGTACCTGGCTCCTTTCCTTTTAGGCTACGTGATGCCTTTCTCTCTTGAAGAAGCTGCCTGGGATGATTCTTACATCACCTGGTTACTTTGTCCTTTTCCTTCACTCTCCTGAGTATTTTCCTTATTTGGGTATCTCTGGCTTCTGTTTCCTCTTTCCTTCTGTGAGGCGCCTAGCAGAGGCAGTAAGACTAGCTGTTCTCTATTTCCAGCTGGTTTATAGGTCTTTTGCTTTGTCTTCTCCTGAAGGCGTCTGCATGCCAGCTGCAGCAACAGCTGAAAACAAGGGAAAAATCACCACTCTGTGACTAACTTATTTCTCTGTGGACAGTCAGCAAGTTCTTGTTGGGCTGTGAGTGGTCAATGATCTGCAGTTTGAGAGCTTTCCAGACCCCGAAGTATTTTCTTATATAACATTTCACTGTGAGACGTGTAAGGTGGCATTCACAAGCGGATTTGTATTTCTTTCTTGTCACGAGGGAGAGGGAAGACACGCTTGGATGTATTACAGGAACTATTCTGATTCAGTAGAAAGGGCAGGAATGTAGTTATTGCATGTGAACATGACTTGGAAAGAACTAAACATTTAACACAACGTTGACCATGAATGTGGTTCATAGGTATAGATCGGTTTTGTGATTAAAGTCTGTTGAAAGAGCAAAACAGCCGTTCTACTAAACTGAGTTGCAGACTGTTCTTACACTTTTTCAGGCTTCCTTTGGTCCTTGAAATCTTTACAGAACATCTTTTAGATTAATCAGAGCCTGCTTTGTCTTCACGTTTTCCTGTGCATTCTGATCCTGTCTCTTGGTCTCAAATAAGTGGTCGAACACTACATAATGGTCTTAGAATGCAACTACATGGCAGTGTTACATATGCTTTTCCTCCTTTGCTGTATTAAATAACCGGTGTTTGGATAGAAGGCAGATTTTAGGAGTCTAGACTGAGCATAATCCTTCCTCTCTAAAAGACCAAATAAATAAATGTATGTTACGTATACATACACAGACATGCATGTTTTGGTAAAGGTTAATGACAGGAGTTGGAGTTAAAATGGGTCCTTCTGTGAAATTTGTAGTCAGTGCGGTGTGTTTCATTCGCTTTGAAAGATTCTACCAGTCCGAGAGAAATTTTTTATATTCCATGTAACAACGTTGATGTAGCTATGAGATCTGGTGATATCAGTAAGGACAAGGTCTGTCACAAGAGGTGACATTTTAAAACTGGCCTGTTTAGCTGGAGAGAAGGAAATACTGTGGCGTAAGAAAGGTACACTATGTTGAAAAAACACTGTCCCTGTTACAAAAGTGGGATGCAATTTGATATACTACAGAATGATACGCATGATTACTGTCTGTCCCATAACCTTCCACTGTGACTTTGATTTGGGGTTTTTTTTGGAAAGGTGCATCTCTGCCTGATGAAGTCTGGGCACCACATCTCAGTAAAAATAATCTGGGAATAGTCTACTATAGCTTGGAATATCGGAGATGTCCATTAAAAAGATGGGAACACCACGTTCATTTCCTCCCTCTGCTCCTGTCGAGCCGCCCGACGGGCGGTGGGCGAGCGCCGGGCAGGCTCCTCGGCAGAGCCGGGCGAAGGCAAGGCGCAGTACCGCCCGCAGCCGGGTTGGCGTTCAAGGTAACGTTCAGTTTCCTGACCGTCAAACTTGCAGAAGTAAGTTTTTCACAGGGCGCCTGGCGTCATTCCATGCGGTTGTTTCCGTTCCAGCAGGGTTCAGAGTCCCTCGGCAGCGGGCAGGGAGCCCCAGA
>NW_010229103.1:0-5458 GCF_000690775.1 Eurypyga helias
TTTATCCATTGAGCAGTCCGTCCAACAAATCCATGTCTGTCTAGTTTAGAGAAAATGATGTTGTGCAGGACGGTATCGAAGGTTTTGCACAAGTCCAAGTAGATGACATCTGTTGCCTGTCCTCTATCCACCAGGGTCGTGACCCCATTGTAGAAGACCACCATATGAGTTGGGCATGATCTGGGAAGTGTGGTGGGTTGTGTTTTTAACTAACACTAGAAACTCACTATGTCTGAATTTTTTGCTCAAGTCCTCAGATGGCTCTAGCAAAAAATACTGATACATCAATTGTAATTGGCCTGAGAACTGTCATAAGAAACTAGATGTCTCAGGCAAGATAGCAAAACAAACTCTGAACCGCATCCTACCATAAAATTAAGTTGCTAAGTACTTTCACTGGGAGAAATTGGTTATACTTAAGGTCAAAATTCAGCCTGAGTTAAGGGAACACAGCTCCCAGGAAGTTCACTTTGAATATTTGCCTGTGTCTTTGGGGATATTTTTTTTTTTCACCAACTGAATGAATAACTAATAAATTATCTTTTTGAATTTTGAGCAAGTAAAAAGAAAAAACGTCTGCATTCCAGTATGGCTCAGTGCTGCTGCGAACAGATGTTATTCAAATGCTGCCTGCTCCTGGAAAAGTTGGTTGAAATGTGAGGATGTGGTTAATGAATTGGTGCAAGTGTTTGCAGCTCACACGTTCCAGTTTTTAATGACTTCGCAGAATCTAAAATGAGGTACTTTTTCTTCTTCCCTGTTTTTATTTTTGGTATCAAAAATTTACTGAAGCAAATGTAAAAAATGACTTCAACAGGACAATAAAGAGACCAGGAAAAGGAGCAATTTACAGTTGTAATAGAAATATCTATTTTGAACCTTCAGAATCTAGTGTGTTTGAAACTGATTTAACATTTACCTGTGCAATTAGCTAGAGGAATGTCAACATGAAATTTAAATTATAACATAATACATTATTTTAGTTTCATCATAACTACATGAATAACAGAAATTCCTCTTTTTTTATTTACCATAAGAATTTTATTGCCATGGAAGATCTCTTACAAACCAAAATTGTACATATTTTTATCATCATTAAAAAAAAATCACAATAAGCGATTTAACGATTTCATAGAACATGTGAAATGAGCTTACTGTTGATTCTGGTTTCAGTTCCTGTAGGCAAGAAGTATGCGTAAGGCTTTATATTGGATGAATGTATTTACATTTAAATAAATGTATTTAATGCAATTTTTTTAATATCTGACAACTAAACACAGTCTAGTGAAGTCAGTGCAAGAAACACAGAGATGTCTTCTTTGAATTAGGCATAAAGTTGTTAGAAGTCTCTTTCGAAATAAGTAAATAAGCTCCATTCTTTTCAGCGTAGCTGTGCAGCACATGCATCTGTGCCACTCAGGCTTGGAGAGGAGGGAGAACTTAAGCCTGTGCTTAAAATGAAGCATGTGGTTTATTTGCTGTTCCCCACAAAACCTGCTTTTTTTTTTTCCAAGGACCTTAAGTTGTTCACTAAAGAAGTATTTTACTCCTGTGGCATAAATCTACCTTGGTATGTATTAACAGTACCATCTTAAAGAGATGCTGCTTTCTACAACTGTGTTTCATTTGCATATTTGTATAAAACTGCAGTTCTGCAGCCTTATTCTTTTAGAAATGTTCTTTATCATGATGACTTTCTTGTTCTTCTCCTGATTTTTTTAGTAAAAAAGACTGTAGCTTCCTGTTGCATCCACTCATACTACAGTTTGCATAATAATTGAAAGTGGGTGGGCAACGGTGTAAATTATATTCCGAAAACAAAAAAGTTGATCTTTAATGCTATTTTCCAAATACGGGGAAATATACTTGAAGGTGTAAAATGTATTGAAAATGAGAAAAAATGCAATTCATTGCAAGTTCCAATGATCTGAGTATTCTTTCCTCATTAATTCACTCATTTTAGAACTTGCATTATCCTGCTAAAGCATTTCGTCTATTACAAATGTGTTGGGGTTTTTTTTATAGTATTACAGGATAGAGAAAGAAAGGAAAATATGTAGGGAACTAACTGTAAGCAAACAAAATTGATGCTTTTTGAAGGATAAAGGAAAGGTGGTGGAGTTAATTGCGTACAGTTCCAAGTAGCTTTAGAACTAGCAGGAGGAAATTAGCTGTTGTGTGAAAACAGCATGAAATGTAATTCAGAGCAGCTGTCTAATTTATCAGCAAGAACAAACTGCTCATATTCTTAAACTGTACTCAATTACTCTATCCAACCTTCTTTGACCTGTTCAGCCTGGTAGTGTTTGCTTAAAACTGAAAACTGAAGAAAGTTTGCCAACCTTTTAAAATAAACTGAAAGAATCCCATGAGTTTCCTTTGCAATATACTTGCATTAATTTTTGAATTTATATAACTTTGCGCTCATTGCTTCTTTGGAAGAGTTATATGACATTCTTTACTTAACAGTGCAGAGTCAATGAACTTATATTCTTCTGTGACTGATTTCAAAATATTGTCAAGCTGATGACATGTAAGACTGAGCTGAGGGTTTTTTTGCTATAGGAAATTAATGTGAAACCTTGAGATAAAAACTATACTGTGCTGGTAGCCCATTGAGAGAGCTGTTTTATTCTGTGATTGTAATATTTCCTCATGTACTGACCATGGCTCTATTCATACTGTTTTTCAGAACAATATGTTAAAATCTGTTCCCTCTACATTCTGGTTGGGAATTGAAGAAATCTATAAACAAACAACAGATGTTCAACCAGAATAAAACAGAGTAACAACACGAATTTTTAATTACATACTCCAATTTACATGGTCATAGAATCATGGAATGGTTTGGGTTGGAAGGGACCTTAAAGACCATCTAGTTCCACCCCCCCTGCCATGGGCAGGGCCACCTTCTACTAGACCAGGTTGCTCCAAGCCTCATCCAGCCTGGCCTTGGACGCTTCCAGGGATATGGGGCATCCACAGCTTCTCTGGGCAACCTGTGCCAGTGCCTCACCACCTTCTCTGAGAAGATCATCTTCCTGATATCCAATCTAAACCTCCCCACTTGCAATTTAAACCCGTTACCCCTTGTCCTGTCACTACAGGCTCTTGTAAAAAGTCCCCCCCAGCTTCCTTGTAGCTCCTTCAGGCACTGGAAGGGGCTATAAGGTCTCCCCGGAGCCTTCTCTTCTCCAGGCTGAACAAGCCCAACTCTCTCAGCCTGTCCCCATAGCAGGGGGGCTCCAGCCCTCGGAGCATCTTTGTGGCCTCCTCTGGATGTGGTCCAACTGGTTGATATCCTTCTTATTCTTGGAGCTCCAGAGCTGGACATAGAACTCCATGAGAGCAGAGTACAGGGAGAGAATCCTCGCCCTCGACCTGCTGGCCACACTTCTCTGGATACAGCCCAGGATACGGTTGGCTTTCTGGGCTGCCAGCGCACACGGCCGGCTCATGTCCAGCTTTTCCTCCCCCAGTCCCCCCAAGTCCTTCTCCTCGGAGCTGCTCTCTATCCACTCTCCACCCAGCCTGTCCTTGTGCTTGGGATTGCCCCAACTCAGGTGCAGGACCTTGCACTTGGCCTTGTTGAACTCCATGAGGTTGGCAGTGGCCCACCTCTCCAGCCTGTCCAGGTCCCTCTGGATGGCATCCCTTCCCTCCAGCGTGTCAACCGCACCACACAGCTTGGTGTCGTCGGCAAACTTGCTGAGGGTGCACTCAATGCCGTCATCCACGTCACCGACAAAGATGTTAAACAGCACTGGTCCCTAGTACTAAAACCTGAGGAACGCCACTCATCACTGGTTTCCTCTTGGACATTGAGAGGTTGACTGCAACTATTTGTTTCACCTGCCAAATCCATGTCTCTCGATTTAGGGACAAGGATGTCGTGCGGGTCAGTGTCAAATGCTTTGCACAAGTCCAGGTCAGTCTCCTATAAAACCCCATCAGTTGTTGCAGACGTTAATGTTCTGTCTACAGAACAGAAATTACTCTTAACATTTTTAATTTCATATTACTTTATTTTTCAGTGTAGATAAGACATTTATGTCACAGAACTCTAGAAGGGTTGAGCCTGGAAAGGACCACCGGAGGTCCTCTGGTCCAAGTACCTTGCTCAAGCAGGACCACCTACAGCCAGTGGCCCAGGACTACGTCCAGATAGCTTCTGTATATCTCCAAGGAGGGACACTCCACAGCCTTCTTGGGCAACCTGTGCCAGTGCTTGATTGCCCTGACAGGGAAAACGTGTTGCCTGATGTTCAGAGGAACCTCCTGTGTTTCGGTGTGTGCTCATTGCCTCTGGTCCTGTCACTGGGCACCAGAAAATTCTGTACATGATTCTGGCGAATACACTTACTGTAGACGGAAAAAAATAAAACCACCCTATTTTTTTAAAGCTTCCATGCTTTTTAGATGATTTAGCCAACCTTGCTTATTATTCCTCTGATGAGCAGGACAACTGCTTCTGTAGAAAACTTGCATGTTTGCTAATGCTGATCACAGTGAGCTTTTTGGTGCTTGACCTAACAAACCCTTTCGGATGATATCACTTCTGCAACTGAAATGTAAAAGGCAGACTTCAATCTGGTTTATAATTTTCCTGCTTTCAACTTTAAAGATCTCTTTCACAGTAGAGAACACAGGTAACAATTCTGTTGGACCAATCTACTTCAGGGCTATTTTTATCTGTATTAGTGATGTGACTCAGGCCTTTTTGGACATACTTCTGGGGTCTTAGTAAAACTAACTTGGTTCTAAAAGTATATATGTGTATTGATATGTTCTGTAAGGTAAATAGAAATAACCTAAGGTTGTGTATATATAAAAACCAAAACATACCTTGGTAATAGTTATAGCCTAAAACCCAGGATTAAGCCAAATGCTATTGAGAAAATGCTAGTTGCTGTGGGTTCTGGACACGTACGTATTTATGTTTTGTCACATAAAGCACAGCTTGGGTAGCAGACGTATAGGAGCAGTGTAATGTTCTTAGGGCTCTGTAAGATCTGCCAAGGTACTTTTGATTTGGAAGCTCTAGTGGCACAAAATTAGCATTTGTATAGACTTAACTGTGTGACAGGTATCAAAATACAGCAATATACAGGTGCTCTTTAAGAAGTCTTGCAGGGTTTTATGCTTGCTTATATTTTGTCTGCAGTGGAAGGAAGTGTCAAATCATTACTGGGAGTGATTATGGACACAAAGACAGACAGAGTGGGAAATAAGTAATGAAGAGGAAGAGTATGGCATACAATGGCTTCTGGATTTCTGGGTGAGCTGCTCATAGAGAGACAGTGTTAAGTGACTGAAATTAAATACAGTCCAGTGTAAAAGTCAGAAATTAAAAGAGTTCAGAGAAGACTTTGAGGTGAGAAGCAATGGTTCTGAAAGAAAGTGAATCTGAATTCTCAGCTGAGTGCTATGGAAGGGACAAGTACAGGCTGGGTGGAGA
>NW_010229104.1:0-4042 GCF_000690775.1 Eurypyga helias
TTTGGTGGGAGACGGCCATGGCTCCCCTGGGTCCTTTATGGCTGAAGGTGCTTGGTACCGGGTGTCGGTGAGCTCAGAAATGTCAGACTCGGACACCATTCTTCAGCCAGGATGTGCTTAACTCACATTTCCCATGCCAGCACACCCAACCAGTCTCAGCTTGGCCTTGAGCTGGACAGGGGTCCAGAGTCCACTGAGCCAGGTCCTCCATGTGGCTGAGAAACCAGCCGAGGATTCAGGTGTAAAAGGAATTACCAGCAACACCCAGATGCCTTGGGAACACCTCACACCACCACTTATCCCATACACAGAGAGACATGAGAACCAATATGGTCCACTGGTTTTGTAGCCTTATTCCCCCACTGCACACAGCCCCAGTGATCTCACCCTCCACATCCGATGTTTCAAACCAGTCAGCCCCACTCCCACCCCAGCAACAACGCTGACCACAGGTGTCTGCCAGACTGTTCTGAATGCGTTAGCCTTGGCTGTCACCTGAACCCCCAGACTGACCTACCTTGAGCACGGTGGGACCCACCTACGCCACGTATCTTTGGGAAGTGACTTAGTGAAGACTTGGAAACTGCATCGCTATGAAGTCATGTCCTCTGTGAAGTGGTACGTAACGGTAAGTGGGACAGATGACAGACAGGGCTAAGGAGAGTTAACATAAATGGAGAGCTACCTTAGGTGGAAACAATGACTGTCTGTGCTGCAGCTATTTAATACCGTTTTTTAATTCAGCAGCCAGCTCCAGAATCAATCCCGCACAGGGTGGATTAATCTCCAGTCTTTCTTCAGCTAAATAAAAATGCAGTGAAATTCCCAGCACGGAGCAAACCCTGTAGGCTGAATCTCAGCACTCACCTAAACTATGTTTTGTTTGGTAGTTTAAGGTCTGCTAGATATCGCCCAGAGGTGCTGCTGCAGGGGCTGAGTAGGAGGAACTTCTCGTAATCATCATGTCGTTAGAAACACCCCCAGCAAACACAG
This sequence comes from Eurypyga helias, assembly GCF_000690775.1. Taxonomy (NCBI): domain Eukaryota; kingdom Metazoa; phylum Chordata; class Aves; order Eurypygiformes; family Eurypygidae; genus Eurypyga; species Eurypyga helias. The sequence goes on from NW_010229104.1 coordinate 994, forward strand.
GTTTCCCTTACAATTGTGGTCTTGTGCAGGGAGTGAGCTCGAGCTTCCTGGCAAGGAGAGCTGGGCTAGACTGAGGCCTGGCCCAGCTGCTGCTCTTCTCCCACACAAGTTAGCGTACAGTCGCCTGGCCGCGGGCACTGCCTCTGTGCAGCAGCCCCCACCAGCCCGACGGGAACAGCCGCACTTCACAGGGTCATTTGGATGCTACCCAAATCGGAAGCATCAGGCTGCACACACCCCCCAGCGATTTGGAGTGAAGTCACAATCTGCGTTTCTGAGTTAGAGCATGTCACAGTTAACATACCCACTGCATAAACACTGCACCCTTTTTTCTGGCAGGGTCCATCATGAACACGGTATCTCTCTGAATTATTCAAGGCACCTTGGTCTGCTGAGATTTCAAGCCACAGTCTGGCTGAGCTCTGAATAAGCACTGACATGTTCGAATCTTTAGCTGAACGGAAGTTCAATGCCCATTTTTCCGAATGATCTGCTGCAATAGTCTCACCAAACTACTGATCTGCAGGATTTTTCCAGCACAGCCTGATTTTAGCCAATTTATAAAGAAGACAAAAAGAGCATCCCTGATGCAAGTAGCATTTCTGCTCTCAGCTGAATGTAGGAATGCTGAAAAGGCTAGAAATTAAAGACCAAAGCAGATGAAGGAAAGACAGCCACATCTCTCCAGCTTCAGAAAAGCCCAAGTTTATCTCTGCTCCTGAGCCACCATTTAGGCCAAGTTTTGTTTTATGAACTAGAATGTGCTTGATTAAAAGCCCACGAGACTGGGGTTTACATTTTGCAAGCAGCTCCCGTTTTTATGGCAGAAACCTCCCCTCCCTGCCTGAACCTCCCTTTGGATGCAGCCAGGCTGGATTAAACTGATCAAGACCTGCATATTAAGCAGCACTTGGGCTCTAACTGCTGCAGATTCACAAGCTTACCCAGCATAGCAACACTATGGAATTAGAAAGGGTCAAGGTTTCTTACCACTCCTGGCTTTGAGATAACTTTGACCTTGAGATAACCTCCCATCGGTACAGAACCGATGAGCTGAGCTGCTGCTCTGGAAAACAGATGTGCGCAGCTGGTCCCTTGTCTGCACCCAGGCATCGCCCCCTGCTACACATACGCGTTGCTCCAAGGGAGTGCACCAGCTTCTGGTGGAGATAGCTGAGGTCCAAATCTCAATGTCCCTGCCCATGGCAGGGGGGTTGGAACTAGATGATCTTTAAGGTCCCTTCCAACCCAAACCATTCTGTGATTCTGTGATACAAATAAGCAGGGACATGTCTCCCATCTGGGTCCTAACACACACATAACGTCCTTACTGGGGACTGAATGAGGATGTCCTAGGAGGAGGTACAGCCTTATGAACGGCGACGGACACAGCTTGTGGGGAAGCTTTTCTTGCTCGTTCTCAGTCAAACCCTGAGCTGTTTGGCCTGTGCTTTGCTTTCATTTCAATGCTTTGGCTGAGGGGGATCCTTTACAGAAATAACGTTTGGCCTTTCTTGGACTGTGAAGGGACAAGGGTGACTCTGGCTGTCACAGGGACATGAAGGCTCACTGGTCATGGTAAGGGGGACATAAAAGCAGCATTTCTTCCCAGATGATGTTTTCATATGTATTTTGCTGGACTGTTTCCCACTTTCTAACTCCCTGAATGATGAATTCACCTAGATTAGGGACATCACTGACCCCCTTTGGCATGGCATTCCCCTAGCACCCATTCCTGGCTGCAATCAGGAATCCTTCCCTGGCAGCTGCTGCCATCAGCCCCATCACTGACACCCATTTCTGACATGGCCACAGCAACAATTCACTGTTTTTCATGTATTTGAGGCTTTTGAAGGCATATCTCCTTCTGCTACATCCAAAGGGGCCCCTCCTTCATGACATGGTGTGACAATGTCCCTGGTTCACCTCTCAACTCATTTGGGGATTGAAGCCACTTAAAGCAAGCAGTCTTCGAGAAATGAGGGGTTAAAATGCAAAAATGTAAGACACTATGAAAAGGCTTAGCATTAAGAAATCATGGAAGTAATAAACAGGAAAGAACACTAAAAATCACAAGGACGACCGCGAGTTGGGCGGTCAGCAGGATTACAAAGTACAGATAAATTGTGCTCAAGCCAAGGGCAGCACGTAAAGCAAACAAGCAGGGTAACTTATCAAACCAATGATGTCAGTGCGACCCAGTAGCTTCTGCCAAGCCACGGAGACCATGCCACGTACACCAGGAAACTACCCAAATTAGGAGAAGTTCAAAGTTTAACCCGAGAAAAACTCCCAAGCCGCCCCCCGCCCCTGATGAAGGCACAGGAACTCCCACCAGAAGACTCCCCAAAATAAAAGACTCCACCTATATATGAATATGCATGTAAAGATGATGTAACCTATGCTCAAACTTGTATAAAAGGGCTGCATTTATTGTTAATCGTTGGAACCCTTTGTCCAGGGCGGCCTGGAGGGTTCCCCAACGCGTTGTTAATAAATACCTCCTGCTTACAGACTTGAAGATTTGGTCTCTGAGCAGTTACTATCTAGCCTTTTGGGGCAAATTCGGCATCAGGATCCTTCTCAGGGTACCCGACAGGTCCCACTCGTATCAGCATACACTGCCACCTAACTCTACTCCTGTCCCTTATACAGACCGATGCTCTTCCTCGAAGGACTCCTCTTTGTCTTCCTTTACTTTTCCCTCTGCCCTTCAAACAAGGACTCCCTGGCAGTACTACAAGCAGCAAAGCTCCCCTGGAAGACGTCAGGTCAGACCAAAGGAGCCATGTTTCTTGATGCTCATGCACTGCCTGCAGCAGCAGTGTCTTTGGGAGCATCCCAGGGTGGGAGTCGTTCAAGAGCTCCTTGTATTTCATGGAAAACTGCCTGCTGACTGGAACAGCAGAGTGCAGCACTCTGAAGGTTTACAGAGCCTTACCTGGAAGGGCTATGAGTCTTTGAAGTTCCTTTTTCAGCCGGCTGATTTCTTTGCAAAGCTGAATGTCATCCATCCTGCAAAGAGAAAAAGAAAACCACTGAGGGAAAG
>NW_010229104.1:4100-7858 GCF_000690775.1 Eurypyga helias
GTGAGAGAAACAAAACCTCCAGAGCAACACCCAAACACTAGAAAGCAATGCGCTCAGTGCCCATGGTGGGGAGCACAGATTTACCTGCCTTCCCAGGGGAAGCAGCAGCCCAATTCATCTCAGAGCTTTTACTGAAGCTACATGTGTTGTGTCACTGGCTGTAGGCAAAGTTTCATCCCTCTAATGACGATGAAGCCTTACTAAAACCTGGTAAACCTCCAGAGCAACACCCAAACACTAGAAAGCAATGCGCTCAGTGCCCATGGTGGGGAGCACAGATTTACCTGCCTTCCCAGGGGAAGCAGCAGCCCAATTCATCTCAGAGCTTTTACTGAAGCTACATGTGTTGTGTCACTGGCTGTAGGCAAAGTTTCATCCCTCTAATGACGATGAAGCCTTACTAAAACCTGGTACATCCACCATGCAATAGCAGCTGTGTTTCTCTTTCTCCCAAAAAATAATCCCCAAAGAGCAAAACCCACAAACAAATGGAAGCTGCTGCCACATAAAAAGACCTGACACTTTTATACTGCCTTTCTGCAGAATTAAAAAAAGGTATAAAGACGAAACACAAAAGGAGGGGAAATGCGCAAACTGCAGGTGTCTGCTGAGAAACAAGGTCATTTCAGCAAAAGAAAAGGAGCTGCTGAAGCCACAGGCAATGAAATCATCTCTGGCTCAAACCACACGACAGCAGCAAGATACCGGTCAGGATGGGCTCAACTCAACTGTCAGCAGCAGCTGCTGATGGAGCAAATGGGGCTGTGTGGCCCTGTCCACAAAGCACTGCAGACACTCCCACGGCTGTACCAGCTCAAGTGCTGCTCACTCCTCACTAGGTCTGGCAGAGAAGACTTAACCCAATCTGTAGATCTCTTTTCAAAAATTGCATGTCTGTGCCCTCACAAAAGCCCTGCTTGGCCAGGTCTGAGGAACGATGGTGTCGGGCCATGATGAGCATCACTTTGAAGAGCTTTATGCACTCATCTGCGTTGAGGGAAACCCCAAGAGCAGACAGTGCTCATGGCTGAGACCTCTCTCCACCACAAACCAAGCCATTCTTGAGGATTTCCCCTGGGTAGGTGACACCACAGAAGACAAGTCACAACTCCAGTACTCCAATAACGCCCAGAGCTGCCTCTGGTCTGCCTGCCATGCTCCTCACCGTCCAGCCTCTGGCTTTCGAGACTTCCTTTCTTTGCCCTTTGGGGTTCTTGTCCTCAAAGTCCTCCTGCTTTCTTTCAATTCATATGCACAGCGAGTAGTGCCAACCTTGGGTGACCACATCTCAAGCCAAAGCATGATGAGACCAACCCATCTGACACTTTTGCTCCTGCTCTGAGCCCTCCCTGGGCTCCTTAGACATTATCCCTCACTGGGAAGTTTAGGAAAAGCCAATGCTGCTCTGATGTGGTATCCCAAGCCTCAGCACAGTCCAGCCATCCAGCAGCCAGTAAAGCACCATTTCCTCAACATTAACGTACGTGGGAACATAAGTCCCTGATCAGGGATTTTGGCTGTTGGCTCGTTTGAAGTTTTTTAAAGCCCCTGCACCCTGTGGCAAGGCGCTCAATCTCCTGATTGGGGCTGGACTGTTGAGCAGGGATTTGGGATGCTTCTCTTCCTTCTCCAGGCTTACCTTGGCGTGGCTAAGCCACTCTGGCCAGATCATCTGGCATCTCTCCACCTCTTGTTACCTGGCCTGAAGATAAAAGAAAGCGTCTCCATCGAAAATCCAGCCCCAGATTTTCCAGGTGTAGCAGGTTTCCATGCCCTCAGGACCAGAAATCACTCAGTTGGTACATCACGAAGCATCCCCTCCATTGACACATCAGTCCTCATGCTCTTTATGTACACAATCCAGGAGCTTGAGCCAGTAAAGGCACCAAAAGCCCCGCGGCAGAGTGTCTGGGGTCAGGCAGCACATTCAAAGGGTGCTGAGCAGCTCCACCAGCAGAAGAGGGGGTTCCAGACACCACCCTGCGGTACATGTCGACACTCTGACCAGAAGCATTTCCTTATGACAGTGCAGCTGATCCATTGATGTCCCAGAACACCTGTATCTAAGAGGTCCCTAGACCTTAGGGACTTGTGACTGCAGCCCTGGATGTTTTAGACAACAGACGTGGGCACGGAACCACGAGCAGCCTGTGCTGGGAAAACATCTGGTGGCACAAACCTCCCAGCTGGAGAGCAGAGTGTTTGTCCCTGTGCTGCCCTGTGCATGCTGCCTTGTCTGTGTGGGTGGGACGGGAAGCATCTGTCCCCATCAAAGATCATGTTCAGTGACCAGTTTCATGAAGAAGCCAGCAAGCACCAACACCACGGGGCACAGTGGTCAACCCCTCCTCCAACAGGAGCAGCATATCCAAATGCTGACTACAAGGAATCAGACAACCTATTTTCCACATAGGCCAAGGCACCATACATCCTCCCAAGCCCTCCCAAGCACCGCAGCATCTTAGCACAAGCTTCCCAAGGTCATCCAAGCCTTCAGTGCAGAAGGACCCCCTGGATGTTTTGTGGGGATGTGGGAAATCATCCAACCTGGAAGAGCACAGCTGAGATTTCTAACAAGCTCCATGGCCGTGAGTGATGAGAAACCCTAACACACAATCCGTGTCTACAGACAACACGACTGACTCACGAGCTGCTGCCACCTTGAGCAGATGTGCCTTTGGTTCCCTTGGACGTGTGTGTTACCAAAAGCCCCGTCTGCATCTTCAGCCGCCCTGCTGGCCCCTTCCACTGAGTCCTGCTGTCCTCCCCTTCTGGGATGAGTCATATCTGCTGGAGCTACTTGAAGATGCAGCTTTGTCAGCTGAGCCGAGGACACCAGGAATATCAATTAGGGAAGGGAAAATAAACAAACTGACAGAGAGGGACCCTGTGAGACACTGCTGTAGGAGAAAAACATCCCAGGTGGGGGAGGAGACCTCCTCTTGGCTCTGGCAGATTTTTGCTCCACCTGACAGCCTCTTCCTCTGTTTGCACACCACACTGAGCAGGTCAATGTCTGGGAGCTGCACAGGGAGAGCAGGGAGCTCTGTTTGTCCTTTCACTGCCTGCTCAGTCTCGCGGCGGCAGAGCCCCAAGCTCCCCCAAAGAGCACCAGCGGGGAGGTCTGCATGGGATATCTAGGCCACAGGCTGGTCGCTAGTGTTACACTTATTAAAATAAACAGTCAAATTATAACTGACATTATTAAAATTAAATTGGAATTTCATTCTGTAAAAACTGATAATGAGAATAAGAAGTGGGCAGTAATAAAAATTCTCATTTCAACAGAACCTGGGAGAGATTGCAGAGACAAGCACCCAGGCGGCTGCTGCTGGAGCTGAGATTACTTCTACCACTGGTGATAAAACTTACTGCAGCATCAGCCGTGGCTGCGCCAGCCCTGCCTGGCCCCAGGGAGCAGACCAGAGCACCGAGTGGGCGAGGTGCAGAGCTGAACCTCCCACAGGAATTACAGTCCTTGCTTTTTGTCCTGTAAAAGGAGAAATGTTGGGAGCTGCATTGTTTTCCACAGCCCAGGCGCCTCAGCAATGTTGGAACACTTCAGTTTGACATTTCCAACCAGCAGAAAACACTGCTCACTATCGACTGACGGGTCACTGGCAGCACATCAGTGAAGCCGTCCATCACCCTGAGCCCCACAGCCCAACCGATCCTGAATATTACATTTTTTTCCCCCACTGGGAAAAAAGACCCCTTTCAGCCCCAGATGCCCAGCCTTTTTAAGCCTGTCCTGCTGA
>NW_010229104.1:7869-8875 GCF_000690775.1 Eurypyga helias
CTCCTCCCGCAGCGATGCTCAGGGAATCCCTCGGCTCACCCTGCCTTGCAGAGCCGCGCTCCTCCCTGCTGTGGCGCTCCCCAGGGCTGATGCTAGAGCTCCCCACGCACTCCAAACCACTGAGGTATGTAACCTGGCATTGCCAAACTTCCAAGTCATCACTGTTGCAGCCATTCCCACCCCAGTAAGTGGTTTCTATAGGTGATTTCCTTTTGTTTTCCCAGTGCAAGTCAAGGAAGAAAACAAATAAAGGGATAAGAGAAAGCAAGAGACATGAGTTTTGACAGCAGCTGTGAGATTTAGGTACCAGTTGCTATGGAAAGCATTTAAGAACTACACTTCCTATGATTTCCAAAAATCCTTTTCAACAATATATTCAGGAGGAACTCTGCCTCAAAGAGGTCATCACTCCAAATCTGAGCCTCTAAACCAGTCCAGCTCACAGCTTCCCCAGGCAGCAGATTTACACAGGCATTTCCAGGCTTTGGTGATCCCTGTAGCACAGGCACCAGTGGGGACCCAGACACACCAAAAAAGGAGCCTGTCAAGTGCTGCAGCCCCGTAAATATGACTTTTGCCATCACCCGTAAAAGATCTCAGGCTTTGTGCTGACGTGACTGTGTGGGATCTCAGGACTGGGCTGACTACAGCAATTTAGTGCTGTTAAAAAGCTTAATCACCCAGATTATGAATGCTAGTCGGTCCTTTTCCTCCCAGATATACCCAGGGAAAATTCTCTTTAACATCCTGAGGGCTGGTTAGTACCACTGCAACACAGTGACTATTTGATTGCCTCAAATGTGAAAGGCCTCTGGATTTTGACTCAAAACCTGATTATTGAAATGGACCCTGTAGAAGATCTTTCCCTCTGCATCTGGCTGCAAAGATTGTGCTGGGAGTGGAGAGCCAGGACACAGTGCGGACACGAGCGTGGGGCACGGATGCTGGTCCAGCCCTGCTGTGTCCTGATGTCCCCCACAGCTGGGGAACGGGTGAGCAAAGGAGG
>NW_010229105.1:0-8312 GCF_000690775.1 Eurypyga helias
GAGTTCTGCATCCAGCTGTGGGACCACCCAACAGAGGAAGACATGGGAGGGACCCTCAACAGAGATCAGAGGACTGGAGCACCTCTCCTGTGAAGACAGGCTGAGAGAGCTGAAACAGGTTGCCCAGAGAAGCTGTGGATGCCCCATCCCTGGAAGTGTTCAAGGCCAGGCTGGATGAGGCTTGGAGCAACCTGGGACACCTGAGAAGGTGTTCCTGCCCATGGCAGGGGGGTTTGGAACTAGATGACCTTCCAACCCAAACGGTTCTAAGATTCTAAGCATCCCTGGGTCACTGTGCCTACATATTTTGTGTGTCTTTCAAAATATCAGGCAGGGATCTCGGAAGAGTGAGCAAATAAATATCTCCACATTTCACGGCAGCAAGAATACTTCTTTCTCTGATCTTTTGAAACACCACTTGGGTTTCCTTCTGGGGCTCCATTAACTGCTCAAAATTAGAGCTGGACAGTCCTTTTGTTGGAGTTTTGGCAGTAGCTGTCACCAATCTTTAGCAACTGTGGAAAATGTCTGAACGCAAACCATCAGGAACACATTTGTGCTAGCACAGCCAGCACTATCCCCGCCAGATGTAGATGATGTAAACCTAGATAAAAATAATGATTCTGTGTCCTTCATTACATTAGATCAGATTTTCTCTCCTTCTGCTCATTTCTTACGAAGCAGCTGGTGTGGAGTATGAGTGCTGCTACAAGCAACAGCAACCAACTACTACTTGCTTACAGAAAAATCACTGCACTCCGTGAACATAAGCTCAGTTTGATACAGCCAGTGAAGTGAACGCGAGCCTTGTTTAACTGCCTTAATGACTTGACAATGCAGTAACCGACAGATTGTTACTCTCGTTAAACGTCACAGAATATTGGATTTACAACAGAAGAGATACATGGAAACAATCATACCTCATTTCACTGGCAAGATCTGGCCTAGGCTGTGTTTTCACTTTCTCCGCAACAGTTTCTGGGCTCTTGGATGTTGATGAAAAAGAAGGGATTGAAATCTGTAAAATACTGGTGTGGATCTGTAAGGAATTCTAGAAAGAATGAAGAATAAGTATTAGTCTATTTTCAGCTGAAATTAAGCAGTCAAATGTAAAAAAGAGTAACAGATAAACTATGAAAAGAAGGATCTGAAATAAGATTTTTAAAAGTGATTTTTCAATTTCGTTCTATTTTAATACAACGATTTGCTATTTGAAAGATGGCACTGAAGATAAAACATGAATCACTGCACAGCTACGCTACAGTATAGACAAAAATCTCACAAGTCTCCCAAAGCTGCCTGCTAAATCTATCTTTACTACAGACCCCTACGATGAAGGGTAGTTCACTTTTCCGGTTTACCCCTCAGCCACTCAGGGAATACCAAAAAACTGCTAAACATGTCATTTGATTTAGTTTTCTTCACGGTGTGTTCATGCTGTTTAGTTAAGTAAGTCAAGTCCCTTCTATGACTCAGAGCTTTAAGAGATTGGATCTATAGATTTATTACTGGAAAAGGTCATTGTGAAAAAGAGAGACTGGACCACAACCTACTCATTTAATTGAACGGCTGTAATGATGCCTGCATCCTTTTAAATATGGCAGCATATATTAAATAAATCCCAACATGTTTACTTCAAGTTCCTGACAAATTAAATGCAGCTCCCAAACCACTTATGTCTGATATGAAAAATAATGTCTGTGTTTGATAGGATAAGTAGCTTACACCCATTCTCATGACAAACACAGCTATTAACTGTCTCTTAATCCCATGTGACAACTAAGAAAAATAAATTTAACTAAACTCAGATGGAAACTCCGCAGCAGCTTTGACAAGAAAACCACATTCTCCAAAAGGATATGGGACAGTTCTAAAAGCTGTGCAACACAGAAAAATGAGGAAGTAAAAAAAGATACCTCATCATGAATATTCATGTTAAACTCATCGTGGATTGGGGATGCTGTTACGGGGGTTGGGGATGGGCTTTTCTCTGCGTCAGTCAGACTTGGTGTGTCCAATAAAACCGTGGAAACAGACCCTGAATTCAAGAAGTCTTCACCGTCACCCTCCTTGCCTGAAGGGAGAGAAGATGGAAATCTGTTGGCGTTACTTCTGACACGTGATGACCCTCATTCCCAACACAAGGCACAGCCAGCGCGCTCGTTCATGGGCCAAAAAGGGAAGAGGCTAGGAGTTTTTTTTTCAGGAGAGACTACAACAGGAGAAGGGGAGTCACTGCCAAATGTCGCTTGCCAATTCAACCACCACAACACAGCAGGGTTGGAGCAGAGGGGCGACGCACATCTGACAGCAAAAAGCCCAGCAAATATCCGCAGGGCATTTAGCGGGATCAGTTTCGAAAAGCAGAATAAACTGGAGCAGTTATTTCCTGTCCCATGTTCTGGAATTTCATCCTAAATACTTCTTATTCACTAGGGAAAGAAAGGTCAAGTCTGCCTGAAACTCAAGATGTTCCTACGGTACCTCTGAGTTACCCACTGGACAAACGCAGACAGAAGCTGCACAAGAGCTTTTCCGTGACACGTTATGTTTGCAGACTGCCACAAATGGCGCCTGCCTCAGCGACTTAATGCCGTGGCCCGCACCGGCATCTGGCATCCTCTGCTCCCAACCGCCAGCTCGCTGCTCCTGAACTGCTTCAGTACGACCAAAAGGCCTGGATCTCCACACTTGTCATCGATGCCAGAGTATTGACCCTGACAAGAAAAAGTTAAAGGCAACCAATACTTTCTTAGAAGTAAGCAGAAACCTAGCACTCATTCCCAAAATCTGATACAAATACAAGCCAAAATCTGTTTACAGCAAAAGCCTCTCTTGCCCATTTCTCACTGCCTGAAATCCATGCGTCATGGACCGACTGTGAACCACCGTTCCCAGAGACTCAAGGTCTGTTTTAACATCCTCCTGTCAAGGCAGAGCACTGCACAAAAGAGCAGTATCTGCTTAACAGAATGCTACTCCTCCGTCGCCCTGCATGGTGCTCTGCCCTCATCACCACCTTACCTCTCCCTCACCGACAATGTGCTTTCCCAGCCTCGGCAGATCGGAGACAGGTCCTTAGTGACCCTGAGTGCTCGTTTCCAGAAGGGAAAAGCCCTCACACATCGAGACCCCAAGCCCACGTATCTCAACTCCCTTAGGACGAGGGGAGAGGGAGCCACCTATTAACAGGGTGGTGGCAAAAGCACTTCCCTGTGGTTAAGCCAAGCCAGTTTTTAGCCCAACATGCTCTGGCACACGTCAGCTCCCATCTGGTTTACATTGGTGACACCAAACTAAGAGAAGATGCTTCCCGAACCCCGCACTGTGCCCACCTGAGGGCTGCAGGGCTCACAGGGGAGCAGGCCAGGCAGTTGGAGACCATGGCCGAGGGCTTTCACTTGGCCCTGGCAATCAGCTGGCATCCTCAGGAGCGGAGGTCAGGATCTGCTTGCTGCAGTCACTGCCTCCACACCGGGATGGCCTCTCAAAATCCAGACACAAGCCGAGAGTGGCACCAGGAACCTCTCCTTTCCTGTCTCATGTCCAGATGGGGCTCTGCCCTTGGCTTTTCCTGCCTTGGCTCAGGACAGCAGACCCCAGAGTCCAAATATGAATCCACCACCACCAAAATATGTATTTTTCCTCCCCACTGATTTCTGACTACTGACAATCTTCACTCTTCAAAAGGCTCCCTGGGAGCACCCTCTCCTAGGAAGGCCATCCACCTCCAACACTTGCATGGATAACAAAAGCCCTTGTCTGTACTAAAGCAGCCCAGGCAACCAGCACAGGTCAATTCAAGGCCTGTGGAAGGCTGGGCTGGCCTTCTCCGGCCTTCAGAGGATGCGCTGACAGAGGAGGTTTCCCCAACAAGGTAATGCAGCAGCGTGGCAGACCTTTAAGTCGGGCGTGCATTATACGGGCACGCGTTACCAGAATGCAATTGTCTAAGATTTGCTGGGGACAGGTCTTTCAGAGGACAGCAACCTACAAAACGCAGCTTGAGCGCTGAAAGCACAGGACGATGCAGGGGAAAAAAAACCACCCTAGGGCTGTATTGCAAATAGGCCAGGATTACTGCTGTAAAAGGAAATGCTCATTTTTTAAGTGTTTTCATCTGAAAACCCAGAACCACTTCAGTGTAATGCTCCACGTGTGTTTCTTTTGCTTTTCTTCTAAGCAAGGAAGGAGACAGACGGGGTATTCACTTCAATTACACCAAACTGATGACCATCACCCTCAACATTTATGTGGGGGTGGATCCTGGAAACCTCCTGGATCTGGAAACCTCCACCGGTCTTGGACCATATGGAACAGACCATTACATGTTACAGTCCATATTACAGCTACCATTTCAGCCACACAATTAAGCTCATTATCTGATAGCTGTTAATCTGATAGCCAGCCCTGAAAAGCATTTCAGGAGGGTATGGGAAGAGCCTGAGAGCTTATCATATTCAAACTTATTTTACAAGGGGGAAATAAGCAACGTGACATTCGTAGTTACTACTACCAGATGGTAAATGGGACAGCGCTCAAATGGGCAACCGCCTGGGCAAAGACGACAATTTGCCAATTCACACTAGTTGAAGAACTGCCTTTTACTCTACCTAAGAGATGCCTCCTAAGATAATCAGTCTAAAAGTCAATATCACACTACCATAATGCACCTAGAGTTTAAATGAGAGTAAAGGTTAATTTGGTTTTTGCTTGTACAATACCTTTTTTACCTTGAGCCAGTATCACCATGTCTTGAACTTTCTTGTACCTATTCAGAGATTGCCGAAGCTCTTCTATCTTCCGAAAAAAAAAAATAAAACCAAGTGGTGACTGTGCTGCTTCCTTCAGCAAATCAAAAGTAAGAAATGCAAATACTGGACACTCCTCAGTGTAATTGGTTGCGAGACTAAAAGAAATGGGAAGCGTGGACGGGACAGGACCCAGAACTCTGAGAGGCTCTGAAATATCAAAACTTAAACAAAAACTATCATCTGGTAATCACCAGGATTGTCCCAGCCTTGAAAGCGGATTTCAGTTCGCTTGTTAAGTCAAAGGTAGAGTATAATGAATTTGCCACGTCCAAAGAAAGCAGTAATCAAAGGATTTGGGGCTGCGGTGATCAAAAGACAACGCCGTACAAAATGCACAGGCATATGAATGCGCAAAAGCACAGAGTAAAACAATGGGCACGTTACAGAAAGCCCTTTTGGAAACAGCCTGTGATATCCCACGGGACTTGTATGGAGCTCTCTGTATTTCAACAACACGTACATCGCAGTTGCACTGAACTGAAGGACACGACAGTGTCAGGACTCTGAGAACATGCGACAGGGCTCAGAGATGCTCAGCTACAGTCCCTCAATATAACTGGGCTTCTGACTATGCAGGAATCCTCAATTCCAACAAAGTAGATGTTTTCATTGAACTGATAGCAGTTCATACGTGAAGATTTTCTTAGAGATCTAATTAAAACTGACAAATGATTACTGAAAAAAAGAATGACTTTGCTACCTTCTCTTCATTTGCTGCCATTAGAGATTCTACCGCCTTCTTCATTTTCTGTACCTCTATATCTAAAAACACAACACAGTTGTCTAAGTCAAATTAAACAAGACAGTGAAAGACAATAACAAAAGCCCAAAAAAACTAGAAGCAACTCAGTAATATCTGAAAGCAAATTTGCAAATTAAAATACACAACATAAGCCCCTTTAATTCTATTTTAGGTAGAAATATATAAAGAAAACCCTTTTTCTTCAAAACCCTTTTTCTGACGTTTTTATCAAGGAAATAATGAAATTCAGGAAATTTTCACACCCCCCCAGCCTTAGGAAAATGGAACAGCCAAGAGTAAAGCTACTGCTTGACTTTCCCAATCTCTGCCTTTCAAAGAATCGCCAAACAAAATGTCCAAAATACAAAATACTACGTGTGGAGTGCAGTGAAACACATCCTCATTACAACAGTCCACAATCGCCCCAAATGGCATCGCAAAAACCCGCTACACAAAGCAATAGGATTAATGGGTATGATGAAGAAAGCATTGTGCAGTGATGCTTAGTCTTAATTCAGTATGGATGTAGGAATGAGGACAGCACAATGGAATGACACAAGTATTTGCTGTGATGAGCAGTCATGCCAGAATGTATCCGTAGTTCAGACTTGGAAAAGGTCCCTAATACAGACAACAGTGCTCTGTGCTTCATCTATAATCCTTATTTACAATGAAGTATAAATACATGGAAACGTGTGTTCTAACAAGGTTAGATTTTGGAGGCTTCTGGACTAGAAATTAAAAAGGAATGGAATTAAACCATTTCTGTTAAGCATCTACCTTGCGTAAACGAAGCAACTTTAAATTGTGTTACAGACACAGGCAGGTGGTCAAATTCCCAGGCAAAAAAATATTTTACCTTGTTTTTTTACTTCCTAAAATTTCTCAACAACCAAACAGAGTGGGAAGAACATTTTCATCCCTAATGAAATGCAAGAAGAAAACAAACTGCCTGCCTGGCGTTCTAGACGAAAGACATCTAGACACATCGGGGTAAAGCGGCAACGGATCCAGTCCCAGTGATTTTCACTTGGTTACGCCAACTGAAATCTGGTTTACTGGGTTGCGACTGCATTTCTTTGAGGGGCTACTGTTTTCTGAGTCCCCAGCAGACCAAATCCTTCTCTGCCTATCAGCTTTTCTTCACAAAACTTTCTATTTCCAGTGCGAAACACCCACCCTTACCCTCAAATTTCACTGTAAGTGTAACTAAGGGTTATAGATGATGCAACCTGACAATGTTTGTTAAAGCAGTTTTGCAAACACATGCAGAAAGCTATTCTGGAAAGCACTTCTGAAATGCAAATGCTTGTGGAAAGACCAGAAACCTTACTTTTATCTTTGAGCTTCTTTTTACAATTTTCATCTGTGCAGGAAAATCCATTGGATTGGAAATTAGCATGAAGGTTACGACATGGAATAACTTTTCACACAACACCGATACTTAAGGAGTCAGCTACTCCTCACGGATTATTGCAGAAGCAAGCAGTTCACGATCTCAACCTCAACTCCCCTGGTGCTAAGGCTCCTAATGACAAAAAACTGTCCCACTGCTCTCAAACACAACCACTTCTCTCAAGGATGTGTTGTTCAACTGCATGTTTTCACTTGTAAGGCCTCAGCAAAGGCTTATGCCAACGGATTACTCTTACGCTAACACTCCACTGGCAAAACCCAGCTACATTTGTTCCGAAAGCACAAGTGGGTAGATAACCTGTGTATCTGCAAACAGCATCACTCCTGTATTTGCTCCCAGGCAGAAAAACCACAGTTCATCGTGGCTGAAGATCCACTGCTGAGCTACACTGAAAACTAAACTAAAGCTGAGAACCAGAAGGCAATGGGAATTGAAGATACACAGCAGCCCCCGGGAGGAAAGCCCCATTTAATAGCCATAAAGAATAAAGCAAGACCGTGTTCACATTTAAATGTTCTAAAGAAGAGGAATCATGGCTCAATGTGGTCATTTTTAGGGCTCGTACACAGTGGTTTTTAAAACAGATCATTTCATTAAATAAAACGTGACGACCTACACAGAACACTCCTCCTCAGATCAGGAAGGAGACTAATTATTAACCTCTTGTGGCTTTACTTTTCTAAAAAACATAATTTAAAAGCACAATCTTCGAATCATCAATAATTACCAGTGAGATCTATTCAGAAGTGAAATTGCAACAGATCAAAATAGTCTGTGGAAAATGTTTGTGAGGCTCTAAAGAGAAAGTTCTATTTTTAAATAAATTCCCCAACTAGTTTCCCCCCAATAAATACTGATGTTGTTTCTTCTTCACAAGCAAACAGAAGAATGATCTGACATGTAAAATTTCTGTGCTAATTCAAGCTTAATCAAGATTTATCCAGTGCACAAACACAGAGCCAGTCCTCAGTTTCACTCAGGGCTGGGTCCACACTGAAGATTTGCTGGTGCACATCACACTTGGCCTTGCAGGATGGCTTTTCCCCTTCCTTAACAGTAAGGGACGTGCCAAGCCCAGCACAGATACCCACACAGAAAGTTCCCTTCTCAAAATAACCTTTTTGGGGCACTTGTTGAAATTACTTTAAGGATTTCTTTGCCAATATAAACAGCACCTTTTGAGACACCATGCAAGCCACGTAAAGAGCTAACTAGGGATTGCTTAGGCTAGTCTGAAGTGGATCTAGAATCACGGAATGGTTTGGGTTGGAAGGGACCTGAAAGACCATCCAGTTCCAACCCCCTGCCATGGGCCGGGACACCTTCCACTAGACCAGGC